>NC_060979.1:2449986-2497486 GCF_910589235.1 Vespa crabro
ATATATATAAATAGATAAATAAATAGACAGACATAAAAACTCGTACGAAAAATAATCTTGAAAAGACTATCGTATTAAAGAATCGAAGTGAAATTTCTGAAAAAAAAAAAAAAAAGAGAAAAAGAAAGAAAAGAGAATAAGAAATAAAAGGAAAAAAAATTAATAATAATAACAATAATAATAATAATAATAATAATAGTAATAATAATAATAATCATGTATTATATCGAAATAAAACGTAATCGAACAAAATTTACGATGAATTTAGTTACGAATCCATTCGAACGCGACGAGTAAAAAAAGAAAGTAACAAATAAACAAACCCATCGGAATTAAACCAAAAAAAAAAAAAAAAGAAAGAAACAAAAACAGAAAGAAAGAAACGGGAAAAGAAAAAAAAAAAAGGATAAAAACAAAAGGAAATTCATAGACGTCGAAAAAAAAATTGAGAAACTCTGTTGTTCTAATCGAAAACGAAAAATAAAAAAGAAATCAACGAAATCGAGAAATAAAAATATTATCGAGTGATTAAACGAAAGAAATCTTGAAGATATATATATATATATATATTCACATACATACAATAATAATAAGAATAATAATAATAATAATATATATATATATATATATATATAATAAGTATATATATCATTCATAAAATATATTATAATATATATCATTAATATAATAAATACATATACATACATACATACATATATACACAATAAAAAATATGTATCATTCTCAAAAAATTATTTCAAAGAAAAATAATATAATAATAAATATAATAAATATATAACAAAGATATAATATATCATAATACATACATACATATATATATATATATATATATATCATTAATATAATAAATACATACATACATACATAAGTACGTACACACACATATATATATATATATATAAACATATATATATTTATATGTACAACAAAAAATATATATCATTCTCGATGGTAAATTATTTCGAAGAGAGGTCACCCGTTAGATCTGGTGGCACATACAGCCCCGCGGTAGACGGAGCTTTGGGTCGCCGCTAGCTGCGGGCGTCCGGACCTGACGTCTACCCTCTCATTTACCATTTGGTACCTATAGATAGGTACCTATATATACGCACAGGTACCTAATGTATGTACACACAGAGGCATCGACGTACGTCGTCCTCGTCGTCCTCGTCGTCCTCCTCGTCGTAGTCGTCGTAGTCGTCGTCGTAGTCGTCGTCGTAGTCGTCGTCGTCGACGGTAAGACGCGTACAGTGAAACGTACAGCACGCACACGATGTCAACGCTAGAGTACCCAGAAACTAAGAGAGAGAGAGAGAGAGAGAGAGAGAGCGAGAAAGAAAGAGAGAGAGAGAGAGAAAGAGACATGAAAAAAAGGAAAGAAAAAAAAGTCGAAAAAAAAAAAAATTATATATATATATATACAATATTTAAGAAAAAAATTTGCAACCAGATAGAAAAAGATGGATAGAGATAGAGATAGAGATGAATAGAGAGAGAGAGAGAGAGAGAGAGAGAATGCACTCTCGGCACCTATCAACTTATTCTCTCTCTCTCTCTCTCTCTCTCTTTTTCTTTTTATCTCTATCTCTCTCTGTCTCTCTCTCTCTCTCTCTTTCATGCACACATGAAACCTTTCTAGGTGGCTCAACATACTTATTTTTCTACATAACAGGCTTGGGTTGAACGGGGGTTTCGAGACGGGAGGAGGTGATGTGTATATGTATGTATGTATGGGGTGGGTTGGTAGGTGGTTGGTGGGAGGGGGGTGTGGAGTGGTGGCGGGTTTTTTTTGGCGGGGGTAAAGTTAAGAGGAAAGGGAGGTTGCATATATCGTATGCAACTATAGATATTCAACAATATTCCTATATATATATATATATATATCTTTCTCTCTTGTATGTATGTAAGTGAACGGTACGAGTGCTTTGAAGTACACCTTCTGTCTCTATCTTTCTTACTATTTTATTCTTTCTGTTTCTCTCTCTCTCTCTCTCTCTCTCTCTCTCTCTCTCTTTCTCTCTCTCTTTCACCTTTTACTCCATGGTATGTCTTTAACGGAAAGTGCGAGATCTGGTGGGCAGAAGTGAGTAGAGAGGGGTTATATTGGGTGGTTAGGGGGGTTAGAGGGGAGGTACTGGATTGTGGTGGTAGGTGAGAGGGTGGAGAACGTATCACGAAACGGCTGAAGCCACGAGAGGGTCCCCCCCTATCAAACACCCACCCACCCACTCACCCACTCACCTATCTTTCTCTCTCTCTCTCTCTCTCTCTCTCTCTCTCTCTCTCTCTCTGTCTGTCTGTCTCTCTTTATCAAAAGGCTTCACATTTTTTTTCCTTTTTTTATTATTGTTATTATTATTCGAATTATATTTTATATATTATTTTCGAATATTTTCAAGATGGAAGAAAGGTATATCAGTTTCTTTGAAAATTGTTATTGTTGTTGTTGTTGTTGTTGTTGTTCTTATTTACGTTTAAATTGATCGAACGATGGTATTTGATTAGCGATAGATCCTGAATTATTATGAGTCATAGGAGATATCGGGATATTATTTTTGATTCGATTTTGTTTTGTTTGTTTCTTTTTTCCTTTTTTTTTTTGAGGGTTTTTTTTTTTTATTCGGTCAACACTACCCAGCTGTTATCAATGGCTTATCCGTCGGAACGACGAACGTTTTTTTTTTTTCTTTTTTTCAATTTTTTTAATATCACATTTCAATCGTTACCGAATCATTATTATTCGTAACTATTCGAATACTCTTCGATTACTCTATAACATTGTCGTTAAATCGTATATATTGTGGGGGGGATTAAATCATTTTGTTTTTAAATAATATATATATATATATAAGAGAAGAAGAAGAAGAAGAAAAAGAAAAAGTAAATAAATTTCTTCTAAATCCAAATTCGATCGAATAATCACGTTTGTATTTACTTGTTCACATGCGTACATAAATAAATAAATAAATAAATAAATAAATAAATAAAAAATAAATAAATAAACGAATGAATGAATGAATGAATGAATGAAAAAGGAAAGACAGAAAAAAAGCTGAGCACAAATCTGAAAGAAAATAAACGAACGACCTTCGTTCGAAATGGAAATGGGTTGGAGGGGAGGAGGAGGAGGAGGAGGAGGCGGGGGGAGGGGAAGTAATAAGAAGAAAAATAAGAAGAAGAAGAAGAAGAATAAAAAGAACAGGGAAAAAAAATATCTATTTTTTCCCTCCTCTTTCCGACCCCCCCCCCTCCTCCCCTCCTCATCCCCTCCTCCTCCTCCTTCTTTTTCCAACGTTTTACCGTCGTAATAACCTTCGACTTGTTCTCAGGAATTGTTTTGAGATAACACAGATTGCGTAGTCTCGATATGGAGAAAATAAGTGGCAAGCCACGTCGTAACAGCTTTCTAATATACTCAGAGAGAAAGAGATAGAGATAGAGAGGGAGGGGGAGAGAGAGAGAGAGAGAGAGAGAGAGAGAGAGAGAAAGAGTGAGTGAAAGAGAGAGATAGAGAGATAGAAAGAGATAGAAAAATCCATTTCGAGAAGGGAAAGAAGTCTAAGCAGTTAGAACTATCGCCTCTAACCGCAAAAACTATATCGCGAAAATCACGTTTGCGCGTATAGATTTCCGTCCGCCATTATATTCCGTTCCATTCCATTCCGTTCCGTTCCGTTCCGTTCCGTTATCGTTCCGTTACCATTCCCAAAGACAAGATTTAATTATTTCTTCTAAAGTAAAACTTCTATATAGCGTGAGAAAATGATTTGTTCGTTGAATAAAAGAAAGAAAAAAGAAAACGAAAAGAAATGGAAGAGGGGAATAGAAAAAAGAAATGGACAACAAATTTCTGATTTAAAACGAAAAAAAAATTCTCATTTTCTCTCTCTCTCTCTTTCTTTCTCTCTCTCTCTCTCTCTCTTTCCGTTTGTCTGTCCTGTCCATCCCGTCTGTTTCGTTCTATCTCTCCGGTTGGACCGAGAGAAATGCTAATTCACGGTAATTGCCATGTCCGTTGTAAGTTCGAAGGAACAACGAACGGTTGGACCAATGAACATTTCAAGTGAAGAGAGAGAGAGAGAGAAAGAGGGAGAGAGAGAAAGAGAGAGAATAATGAAATGAGAGAAAGAGAGAGAGAGAGAGAGAAGTAGCATCGACATGGAAACTTTAGACTCATTTCTCTCTCTCTCTCTCTCTTTCTCTCTCTCTCTCTCTCTCTTCTCTCTTTCTCTTTCTCGACTTGAAATTAGTCTGGTAATTCGGTTATGAAAGATCAATTCGTCGTTGAATTCGTAATTTTTGCTGAATTCTTTTTTTTACACTCGCAAAGTAAGGATTCATATATGTATACACGTGTATATGTGTGTATGTATGTATGTATGCATGTATGTATGTATGAATTTGTGTATGTGTATATAAAGGGCGGATCGAAAATTCCTAGGCTTGCAGTTTCATAATCTGAAAGAATAATTAATCTAAGAGGTCTCGAAGTATAATAATTGACTTTTAAAATCATCTAAGAAGTTTCGGTCAATTCGTTGTTCTACTCGAAATTTTGCTAATTATTATCTTTTTTTTTTTTTTTCTTTCTTTTTCTTTTTTTTAATACTCGAAAAGTTGATACTCGTACGATATATAGGGTGGATCGAAAATTTTTAAGCTTGTAGTTTTTATAATCCTAAAGAATAATTTGTCTAAGAAGACTCGATGAATGGTAATTCATTTTCCAAATCATTGCGATACTTTTGATTCACCTTATATATATATATATATATATATATATATATATATATATATATAAATTAGAATTAGAAAATGACACAATAGTTAATCGAAAAATTAGAAAATAAATCTCAATGTAAACTTTTTTATTTCCCTTTGCATTTTCTCACTCTACTTTTTTTTATAATAACAAAAATTCATTACGAAAACTTAAATATGGAACAGCTGATTAACGGTAGCCATTTTCAATTAACATTTCGAGAGCGCGATGTCCTTCGTTCCTTGTTTGTTTTGTCGTAATTATTTATTGTTTATATTATTTATTTATTAAAAGAACGAACGACATTTCCAACGAAAATTTTCTTATCAAAGAGGATTTGGGACAACGACCAAAAATGAAGAAAAAGAAAATTAAAAGAAAAGAAAAAGAAAAAAAGAAAAATAAGAAAGACAAATAATTAAAAAAAGATTTAAAAAAAATTAAAATTATTACAGCATACTGTATTACCGATTGAGTTAATTGAAATTTATATAAAATTTATATTTTCGAAAAGAAAAAAGAGAGAGAGAGAGAGAGA
The DNA here is from genome assembly GCF_910589235.1 of Vespa crabro. Classification (NCBI taxonomy): domain Eukaryota; kingdom Metazoa; phylum Arthropoda; class Insecta; order Hymenoptera; family Vespidae; genus Vespa; species Vespa crabro. The sequence continues at coordinate 2,455,308 of NC_060979.1, forward strand.
AAGAGAAAAGAATATATAACTTATATATGTCTATCCTTGTTGCAATTATGCTCATATACATGTATATGTGTATATATATATATATATATATATAAAATTTATGTATATGTATGTATGTATATGTATACAGAGGTTCGTTATTAAATGAATTATACGACTACGATTTCGTTCGGCGCGAGAATTTATTACATTCCGATTAATATCCCTCGCAGCACAATGGCGCGTGCACTCGTTAGAATACATCGGATTACATCGTTTTGCCATCTCTTTGCGTATTGCAACAGAGAACATTTAACTGAGCGTGGTTACGATCGTTGAGCTTTGAGTCTCGGAACGTTGGGAAAAAAACAAAAAAAAAAAAAAAAAGAAAATAAAAAGAAAAAAAAGCAAAAAGAAGGAAAGAAAAAAAGTAGAAAAAAAGAAGAAGAACAAAGAAAAAGGAAAAAGGAAAAACTAAAAGGAAATAAAATAAAAAATAGAGAGCGAAGGAGAAAACGTAACGCACGTACGCACGCACGTACTCGCGCGCGCGCGTATTATACGCAAACATTCTCATCTCTTTCTCTTTGTCTGCAAACTTCGCAAAAAATAGATTTAATCGTGCGAGGATAAAGCACAAATGATCGTTTGATTATTAATTAACTTAGTAAAAGGAACAGAGAAAAAATATTTTTTTCAACGTAAAAAAAAAAAAAAAAAGAAAAGAGAAAAAGAAAACAAGAAAGTCTGTATGTATGTGTATGTGTGTGTGAAAGGATTAAAAGTCGATGTTGAATTTCCATGTAAGACTTTTATATATACATATGTATAGATAAATATATATATATATATATAAAAAAGAAGAAAAGATTCTCAAAATTACTTCTGTTATTTTCCCTAACGAGGTTTATCTTTTAATGCTAAACAAAATTACTATAATGTGATTAGAAAAAGAAAAAGAAAACAATATAAAAGTTATTATTTATTAAAAGATATATCCATTGCAAAAAAGAAAGATGGCAGTATCGGTAGCCAATTAAAAATGGCCGCTGTTAATCAGCTGTTCCATATTTAATTGTCGTGTCAGATTTCTTTATATATATATATATATATATATATATATATATATATATATATAAAAAGAAAATATATAGAAATTTATGATGATACGCAATGATTAGAATAAAAAGGAAAGAAAAAAAAAAAGAAAAGAAGAAAAATAAATTGTCATAGTTAAAATTTTTTTAGGTTAAATACGTTAAACCTAGAAAGATTTAAATATCGATTTACAAAAGATTACGGCAATACCTAAATTGACCTAAATTAAAATAGCTTTTCAACTGTTCGATTTTCAAAAAAAAAAAAGAAAAAAAAAACCTGTTAATAAGCTTGTCAAGCGGAAATTTTTCTTTCCGTCAGATTAACTTCAGTTAGTCGCGTTCGGACATATGCACTCCGTTAATTGCTTCTTCCCTTTAACATGGGGGACCATAAGAGCACGTGGTGCATTTCCGCGAAATACTTCGAGTCTTTCAAGCGTACCGAGACAACCAACGTCAGGCCAACTGCTATTGACAGGCTAATTTGTCAACTAAGTTACCTCCTTCTTCCTTGATCTATCTTGGCCTAGTTTTAATTTTTACAAAAAAAAATATTTCACCATAGGAAAGAAACCAAATATTTCCACCAAAATATAAAATTAATTTCCACGTATTTCTGTTACTACGTTCGTTCATTCACTCATTCATTCATTCATTCATCAAGAAATTTTTTTTTTTTCTTTACAAATCGAATTAATCATTTTCATTCTATCTGCTTAATTATTATTTCCCGTTCGTGTGTACGATTCGAAAAAAGATCAAAATCCAAATTAAAAAAGGAAAAGAAATTAACAATAACAGTAATAATAATAATAATAATAATAATAATAATAATAAGAAAAAAAAAACAAAACCAGTTCGATCATCCTAATCACATTATTAATCCCTCATAAAAGATAACAATAATGATACGCAGCCATTTCATAATTATCATATTCATTCAACCCGTCGCATTTGATCTCCAATTCTCATATCCCTGTTCAGTGAGACACGAAATTAAAAACAAACAAACAAAAAAAAAAAAAAAAGAAAGAAAAAAAAGAAAAAAATAAAAAAGCAAAAATAAATCGAAAACTAAAAAAAAAAAACAGAATCCAACTAACTCAATCGTACCTAATTACTCCTATGAATGACATTCAAAAAAAATAAATAAATAAATAAATAAAAGAAAAGTAACAATTAGCAATCGTCAAACGCATTAATCCATTAATTCGACTTTTGAAAAAAAATTTCTACCAAAAGTATCTAAGAAATTATATTTACCTACTAGAAATAGAGACAGAAAGAAAAAGAATGAGAGAGAGAGAGAGAGAGAGAGAGAGAGAGAATATATACGGTATAGAAGATGAGGAATAGAGAAAAGAGTAGGAGTCAAAGAAGTAAAAGTGGTGGTAGTAGTAGTAGTAGTAATAGTTGTAGTAGTGGTAGCAGTGGTATCGGTAGTAGTAGCAAAGTTGGTGGGGGTTAAGGGTGTTGAGGGGTGAGGAGTTGAGGGGGAAGGAGGGCGTGTGGCGTGTGTTCGTCGTACGGGACGTGTTATTAGCCGGCACCCTCTTTCTCGTTCCTCCTCCAGCAACTACTACAGCAGCCACATCCTCTCCATATATACATACATACATACATATATATATATATATATATATATATATGTTTTTTTTGCTTTTCTTTTCTTTTTCTTTCTCCTTTTCCTTCTCGTTTTTCTTTCTCCTTCATCCTTCCTCTTTCTTCCTTCCTTCTTTCTTCCTTTCTTTCTTTCATCCCATTTCCTATGCGGGGTTGCTAGAAACGCGTTTAATTAACATAGCTGGCATGGCTGCATCCCTCTTCTCTCTCTCTCTCCCTCTCTCCCTCTCTCTCTCTCTCACTCTATCTATCTATCTCTATCTCTTTCTTTTTCTTTCTGAGCGCCAAGAGCAGCAGGCAGTGAGCTTTCATGGACCATTGCACTCGCGATGCGAGTATTATGCTATCTCTCTCTCTCTCTCTCTCTCTCTCTATCTATCTATCTCTCGTACAGGTCTCTCACCCCATCCCTCACACACTACGTTATATCTCATAGATGTGTGCTGTGGCATTTTCGTCTTTCTCTCTCTCTCTCCCTCTCTCTCTCTCTCCCTCTCTCTCTCTCTCTCTCTCTCTCTCTCTCTGTCACTTTACTCGTCTATTTCTATCTTACATTTAATACACATGCGCACTAGCATATAGTTTTGGTCAAGACCATGTGGTACTTTGTATTCATCTCTCTCTCTCTCTCTCTCTCTCTCTCTCTCTCTCTCTCTTCCTCTCTCTCACTCACTCTCTCAAAGGAACATCATCTTGATTGGTTGGTTCGTTCCTCGGGGTTTTCTCATATTATTTAGCAACGGATATGGTACGCGCGTGCCTACATACCCATGGAAATGCGCTTTTTGACGGATCACCCGACTAATTTGGTACTTGTCAACCGTCTCGGCACGTGGGATTAACGACGACCACCTCTATTCGAAAGTGTTCCTTGAAATTTTTTTTTATCCAAGTTAACCCAAGACTCAAGATCCGAAAGAGTGGGATTGGAGTTGAGAAAGGGGGTGGGCGAGGGCGAGGGGGAGGGGCCCAGGGGGTTTCGAAGGTTCGCTGGTTCAAACTCGAGCGGTTGAGGGGTTGGATGGGGGGCTTTGAGGGGGGGTCAAGGGATGTAAGCGAGGGTGGGGCTGGGCTATGGAGGGGGAAGGGGTGAAAGGCGAGGCTGAATTCTTTTTAGCGAGGAATGTTTCTTCCCGGTCGCAGTCCGTTAATTGCGCTCTGGAAATTGTCTCTCTCTCTCTCTCTCTCTCTCTCTCTCTCTCTCTCTCTCGCTTTCGCTTTCGCTTTCGCTCTCGCTCTGTTTCTCTTCTCTTTTTTCTTTCTTCCGTTTTTTCTTTTTCTTTTTTTTCTTTTTCGTCTTTTTTTTCTCTCTTCTTTTTTTTTTCTTTCGCTTTGTCTTAGGCATAAAGATATTTAGATATTTCTTTTGGCCTCGTTCGAAAATGAACCTTTGCGTTTTTGTTCGAATTTATTTTCGACTTTTTGCTCTCTTTTCTCGTCCATTTTCCTTTTCTTTTCTTTATTTTTGTATTTCTTTTTCTTTTTTTTTTTTCTTTTTTTTTTTTTACATCACCGAAGTCGATAATATACATTAGATTTAGATTGTTGTGATAATTAATGAAGACGGACGGGGAGGTGAGGGGGGTGGGGGGAGGAATTAGATTTACCAATTGAATTTTTTTATTATATTAATTTCGCAATATTAGATCGTATTTTTCATTTGGAAATAATAACAATGATATTAATGATGTTTTATATCAACGGTCGATAAAAAGGAAAGGAATAAAAAGAGAAATTAATTGATTTAGAAAATAAAAAAGAGAAAAAGTAGAATTATGGAAGAAAACTTTGGGTTCGTGGAATTGCCAGTTTGATTTGTAATAATTTCTTTTTTTTTTTTTTTTTTATGAAATCATTTTTGATTAAATTTTATTGCTTCGAAAAAGATCCAAACTAATGACGACTTTACAAGCATCTCAAATTAAATCATCTAATCTAGTTAGAATTAATAATCTTGTTTAGATTAGATATAAACAGATAGCAAGAATTAAATTTAATAATCTAATCGTAAATTTATTAATCTTCTAAAATCATGAGGTTTAAAAATAAAATGTAAAAAAAAAAAAAAAATTGTAACTGTCTCTCGTCCAATAAACGACCAAAAAAAAAAAAGAAAAAAATAAAAAAGAAAATAAAAATTAGATTAGAATTATGAATTAATTCTAATCTAAGAGATAGTCTCCCGCCTTTTTTAATCAACGAGAAAGAGTTCGATGGTGCCATCTACCAGATTAACGACTCGACTACTACAAACACCCACGAATAACGTTCTACTTTATCATCGATCGGTAAAACAGGACAATTAAATAAAAAAAAAATTAATTCGTATTTTCGTTCAGGTCTGCGACATTTTGATTAATAAAAAATATATAATAAAAATAAAAATAAAAATGTACATATACATATACATATACATATACATATATACACATATATAAAAATGGATGATTTATCACGATTAACTTTCATTTATTTATCATTATTATCTACAAAGCTTGCATTTTACATATAAACAATATTCTTATTATAATACTTTCACGTTACAACATTATGGAAAAATTTTTCTTTGTTATTGTGCATTATCCATTGATCAGAGATAATTTCGATTAACATACAAAATTCAAAATAAATTTTATATTGCTAAAAATGAATCCCCTAAACGAAATATAATGATATTATTTAAGTAATACTAATTGGCACGTATCAAATTTTCAGAATAACAAATATATAAACTTATCTAGAAACTTACGATCTTAACAATTCTAATCAATAATTGAATTTTTAATCAAAATAATAATGATAATAATCTAGTGAACGAATTAGAGAAAAGAAAAATATATCCTAGAGAAATATATCTAATTCACAAAAGTCAGAATACAACGAACTTAAAATTATTGATAATATTACTAATCGATTCTTCAATTCCTGATCAAAGTAATAATAACAATGAATTTGGAGATAGGATTAGTGAAGAGAGAACGAAAGAAAAAAAAAAAAATAAATAAATAAATAAAAAAAAAAAAAAAGAAAAATACCAAATTCACAGAGGGATTCAGAATACAACGACGAACTTTATGGTCTTTATAATACTAATCGATAATTCAATTTTATTTAAACAAAATGATAATACGAATGATAAACTAAATAAGGATTATATCGTTCTAATCTGATGACGTTTTAGATGCTCTTTTTTTCTTGGATAAATTAATTTGTGATTAGATAAATTGATAAAAATATTATAAACACATAGCAAACGAGAGAGAGAAAGGGAGAGAGATTGATAGGTACTAAAAGCAAAAAAAAATGCTTGATCTAACACATACATATTATATATATATATATATATATATATATATATATATATATATATATCTTTCTAATCTGTCCCACCAGTCGCATTAGATTTGGATTTGGCCTCCGCCACTAAGTTAGTATTGAGATGATGACGATTTTCCAAATGCAAGTTGTTGAAGACACTTTGATATGTCTTAGCGATTCGTTCTCTGTCTTCAACGGCCAAATTTTGAAATTCCTCTTCCAATTCCTTCATCAGAATTTCCCTTTGAGTCGTGGCATCCTTAATAACGAATCTGTCATCCTCTTTAATCCATTTCTCCCATAGAACCTTTGCGCCATCGCTAAATGCACGTAGTGACAAACATACAAAGTGAAAATGAAGACGAAGATAATCGTTTTCGTTGGATAAATTATTTTAGAACGTTCACACAAAATAATTTTTTTTTTTTTTTTACATCATACGCGTTACTAATTACGAGTCGAAACAATACACTTTAAGGGTCGTTTTTGTTTTCTTTTTTCTTTTTTTTTTGCAGGTAAAGGTGGGCCTAGGTGGGCTAATATGTAGGGTGGGCAGGTGTTGCACGGAAAGGGTGGGCCATTGGTGGGCAGGTTGCATCTATGTATTTTATTACATTGAAATTGAGACATTAGAAGCATTCTCTTGGTATCTATTTGGGTTACGCGTGTTATTGATTAAAAGAGAAATAGTTTCTATGTTTTCAACCGTTATATTCTTTCTTCTCTATTTTTTTTTTCTTTTTTTTTTTTTTTTTTTTGCAGGTAAAGGTGTGCCTGGGTGGGCTAATGTGTAGGGTGGGCAGGTGTTGCGCGGAAAAGGTGGACCATTGGTGTGCAGGTTGCGTCTATATATTTTATTACATTGAAATTGGAACATTCTCTTGGCAACTATTTGAGTTATGCGTGTTATTAATTAAAAGAGAAATAGTTTCCATGTTTTCAACCGTTATTTTCTTTCTTCTCTATTTTTTTTCTTTTTTTTTCTTTTTTTTTTTTTTTTTCTTTTTTTTTTTTTTTTTTTTTTTTAGGTGAGAGATAACCTGGCGAGAGGACGTGAGATAGTCGTTTAGTTCCTTCGAAATTAGAACGTTAGAAATATTCATTGGAACGAACGGAGACAAGTAGGTCGAGAAATGTTTCTTGGCATCTATTTTGAAATAGTCCCACGTTGATAATTAAATATGTAATTATAATTTCTATACTCTCGACACCATTTTATCAATTTTTTTTTCTTTCTTTCTTTCTTTCTTTCTTTTTTCTCTCGTACCTCATTAATTTGAAATTGAAACTGCGCGCGTGTTGTTGATAATTATGAATGGAGGAAGAAAAAAGGAAAAAAAAAAAAAAAAAAAAAAAAAGAAATAATTGCTATACTCTCGACCGTCATTTTCTGTTTATTTCTTTTTTTTTTTTGTTTTTTCTTTTTCGTTTCTTTCGAATGAAAGATGGGCAGGTGAGGGAGGGTGGGTTGGTGTAAGGATTATCAGAAGGTTATTTAATTCTTTCGAAATTGGAACATCTGTGAATATTTATTGGGATTGAACAGAGAGAGAGAGAAACAGAGACAGAGACAGAGACGGAGAGAGAGAGAGAGAGAGAGAGAGAGAGAGAGAGAGAGAGAGAGAGAAACAAGTAGGTTGAAATGCTTCTTGGCATCAATTTAGGTGTTTTGTGAATGATTCAGAGTTAGACTATTGCGACATTAGACGAAGTTCGAAGGAAACACTTTAATTCGCGATTAAGATGTTTATCGTCGTATCCTTGACACCATTGATCACTGTATTAGTTCAAGGTCAAAACAGAAAATTTCTTAATTAGTTTATAATTATGAAATGATTCTTTTTTTTTTTTTTTTTGAACATTCACTCATTCGTTCATTCATTTGTTTACATAATGAAAGAACAGATATAAGAGAGAGAAAAAAAAAGGAATAATAATTATAATGAAAAATTTGTAAAGAATAATTATTAAAATATGATTACCTATACATCGACGTATCCGTACAAGCATCAACCCTTAGGGCAAGTTCACGTTCCCTTTCATCGATATTTTTAAGTGCCCTATCCCTAACATCCTCATCCATTGTAAGACTCTTCATATTAAATATCTTTTTCTCTCTGATCAATTCCAATTCATTCTTCATATCCCTTAATCTAATGGCATCATCCCATCTTTGTCTATTGCGAGCATGTTCCTCCTTTTTCAATAGATCATCTATCTTTTCTTTGAGCTCTTTATAGGTCAAATAAAGATACATTTTTTCAGAAAGATTTTTAACATTAGGATCCATCCTCATCCAGGGATAACCCCTTTCCCTTTCATAATCACAATGATCAACTATAATTTGTTTATCATTTGCAATATTATTCGTCGTTATCTCTTGTTCGGTCCTATTCAATGTATAATCCTTATCAGAAACGTCCTGCGAAATGATCGTAGGATCCTCTTGATCTGTCAATTCGATCATATTCGTTTGTATCGGCGTGGTGGTTGTTGAATCATCTACTACGTCAACATTAAGATTTTCTTTGTCATCGTCCGCCATCTTGCTGCTAACCGTACTCATGGTTGTCGTCATCATAGATTCCTGCAAACGACGTGATAAATTGTCGAAAATATCATCGCCAGGTCTAACATTTGTATTCTCCAAACTCCTACGTGCATAACGTGCCGAATATTTTCTATTACGTGCTAATAGATCAATATTATTATCGTATCGATCCTTCTGATCGTTCCAATTGGACATATTGTTCTTTTTATAAGTCGAATTGGTACGATTAATCTCTTGATTGGTTTTAAATAAATTCGTCGAATCTTTCAAATGGAAACATTCCGCAAAACCATTTGAATTATTATTACTTTTATTATTACTTCTATTATTATTATTAATATTATTATTACTATTATTAATATTCGAGCTAATTATTGAAGAGGAAATTGGTCGAGGATCGAGAAAATATGAACGTAATCTTCGACATGTATTAGGAAAATAAAGATCCTGTTCCATACGTTTCTCTTTTAATTTCTTTTTAAGAAATTCCAACGTGTTAATATCATTTTCTTGTGATTTTTTTTTCCTAATTAATTCAGCCAATTCCCTTTGATATAGCTCATCCTCCTCCTTCAATAATATTCTCAATTTGTTTCTCCTTCCTGGAAGTTGATCTAGTTTTTTTTTTCTTTTAGCTTCCCTCTCAAGCTTACCCCTTGGATCAGCAGCAAGCTTCAAGTTCCAAGAATCGTAATGTTTAGCTATTCCACTTTCTCTTTCAAAATATCTTGCTGTCTCCTTGTAATAACTTTGCCTTAGGTATGCCTCGTTACGTTTCTCCGCTGCTAATTGATACTGCCTCTCACGAAAACGGCCGGCCCTTCAACAAGGTCAAGTAGTCTCGTTCTGATAAGTTTCTTTAAAAGAGAAATCGACATTTTATTTCAAACAAGATAAAAATACAATATATTACAGTATCTTCGCAATTTTATAATGATGGATGATCATGATGATACGTCTTAAAATAAATGTATTTTGAGTCTTCTAATGACGATCGTATTCTATTTGTTTTTTTTTTTTCTTTCTTTCTTTCTTTCTCTCTTAACACGTTCCGTGCCGTGTGTACCACCGGTGGTACACGTTAAACCTGAACTACGGGCTGCGTGTACCGCCGGTGGTACACGCGGTCTTTTGTTTTTTAAGTCAAAATATCAAATGGCCTGAACGACTAGTCAGACGAAAATGGCTTGGCACGGAACGTGTTAAGATTTTATTTTGACAAAAAGTTTATATTTTTTTTTTCCTGGGAATTTTTTTTTTTTTTTTTTTTTTTAGATGAGAGAGAAACTGAGAAAAGGATTACCAATGGAAAATTTATTTTCTATCGATCATAATTATATTTTTAAATGTATCCTTTCCCGAGAGAGAGAGAGAGAGAGAGAGAGAGGAGAAAAAAAATAGAAAAAAAAAAGAAACAAAAAATCGTCGAAATAACAGAAATTTTTTTGGCGTTTCATTCGTCATGTAAATCGACGATTTGAATAGATTTGAAAATATATTTGGATGGGAAAAATTACTCCTATTCACTCCTCACCTCCATCCAAAGAAATGCCGGAAATGATCGATCAGCATTATGAACGAAACGATTTGAAAAAGCTTTTTCAAATTTCTCGGAAAATAATCCACGAAACGGAGCATCATTAAAATTAAACGTAAATCTCTGAAAGTTTACGATACATTCGTAAAGACGTCAAATTATTATACTGCGAGAAAGAAAATGTATTGGCCGAAATCTTTCGTAATCGCGACAAATCAACAGTGATTGGTTGGACAATCCAATCGAATCCAATCCAATCAAAACTGACTCCTAAGTAATAAAATATATATTTTGCAAAAAAAGATACGATAGTTTCTCTTCGAATAAAAGAACAAACTGCGGAATAAATATTCATGAAGAAAATCATTCAAATGATATTTACAAGTGATATATCATTTGTCCAAATCATTTGATAATATTATTTTCAACTTATATACCCAATGTGGGGTGTATTTATACCGACACCATGAATATCGGTGTATAAAGTATGGTTGTAACAGACGTTAGCAAAGAAAAAAACAAAAAAAACAAAAAAAAAAAAAAGAAAAAAAGAAATATTAATTTTATCTATCTTAAAAAATATTCCGCGAAATATCGAAGATCAAACTGAATGATTTTGAAAATAAACCCACCCGCACTCTCCCCTCCCCACGTGTCTCTTGTAGGTATCGAAGAAGCCTGTTAAAAACGAAAAACGAAAGAAAAAAGAAAAGAGAAAAACAAAACAAAAAAAGGGGGGCGAGGGAAAGAAAATAATAAAAAAAAAAAAAAAAAAATGAAAATTCCAAACAGGATACTCCAAAAGAATTAATACTAATCACGTCGAGATGGATGGAATAATGATCATATTATATATTAGGTTGGAAATTATGAAACGGGCGTTTTCGTTTACTTTTTTATTTTCATTCAATGCCCGTTTCATTGTTTCCAACCTAATATTACATTTCGATGATGAATAAAACAAATGTCAATTGGATTGATCGACATAATCGAAATAAAAAAAATGAATATCGAAATAAAAAATAGAAATGCTTACGTATACATTATTGCATTCCGCATCTAACAATGAACGTAATAAAATGTGTATGGAACAAAAAAAAAATTAATTAATTAATTAATTAATTAATTAATTAATTAATTAAATAATTGACCTTGAGAGATGAAGCGGATAAGTAAACAATTGTCTCAATTATAGTTAGATAGGTAGGTATTGTTGACGAACGTAAAAAAAAACAATAAAAAAATAAAAACAAAATAAAAAAATAAAAAATTGAGAGAGAGAGAGAGAGAGAGAGAGAGAGAGAGAGCAAAAGAGAGAGAAAGGAAATTGTCGTGTAGGAGGAGGAGGAGGAGGAGGAAGACAAATAGAAAGAAGAAGATGAAGGAGGAAGGTAGAGGAGGAGGAGGAGGAAGAGGAGGAAGAGGAGGAGGAGTATCAATTTCTATTTCGAGCTTGCGACTCTAAGTGACGTCAGATCTACCAAAATATCACGCGGTTAGGGAGGTGCAGTTGGTTAGAGCTCCGGTGTGTGGTCCAGGTCTCGATCTTTCCCAGACTCCCAAAAATCTTCTAACACGTCGGGAGTACGACGTTGGATTTGTGAATTCTTTCATTTTCAAAAGTTTACAAGATCAAAAATTCTAGGGGGGAAAAGAGCAGAAGGGGGAAAAGAAACCCAAAAAAAAAAAAAAAAAGGAAAAAAGAAAAAAGAAACAAAACTCCCCCCCCCCCAGAAAGAAAGAAGAGAAAGGAAGAAAGGAAGGGTGAAAGGGAGGGGAGAAAAAACTACCCAGAGAAAGAAAAAAGAGGAACTCAAGAGGAAGTGGATTGTTCGTCATTAAAATCTTCGTTTTTCAACTGATCATCATCTTTCCCAACTCCCACCCTCCCCCTCGGTCCCGGCCCCTTCTCCCTCTTATCATCACATTCCTCATCTAATCCTATATAATCCCTTTTCTTTATTATTGTTTTGATATCAAATCGATTTGATCATTTCCCATTCTTTCCGATTATCCTATTTTTCTTTTTTTTTTTTTTTTTTTTTTTTGTTTCTTTGACTCGGTGGTCCTAAAAAAAAGTGTTACATATATATATATATATATATATATATATATATATATCTTTTTTTGTTGTTGTTATTGTTGTTGTTGTTGCTGCCGTTGTCCTCTTCCATTGATCAGAACTACAAAGTTGTATAGAAGAGATAAATACCTAAGGGGTTGACAAAAAGAAGTTGTTAAGATGCCAGGTGCCGGTGGTCAGCCACCGCAGCAAAGGACTACCTTTAGACCACCCTGGGTCAAGGATGGTGGTCCTAATCCTCTACCCATGCCCACAGCACCATGGACCCTTAATTCTAGAAGGGACTCCAAATCGAAGGCAGAAGAACCACCGGCTTTCACCAAAGTTACGTTAAAGGTATTTATGATCTATTCTTTTTTTTTTTTCCTTTCTTTTTCTTCTTTTTTTTTTTTTTCTTTTCTTTTCTTTTCTTTTTGTTGTTTTTTTTTTCCTGTTTTATTTTTTTTTTTTTTTTTTTTTTGGACGTTCTTTTAACACTCCTAACAAATGTTCTCAATCGATATATTAATCTTATCAATCAATTTTGCAATTCGTTTTATTAATTCTTGACTTATTAATTTCTTTTTGACGATTAACCAAAAAAAAAAAAAATAAAATAATAAAAAGATAATTAAGATAATAATTGTTGGCCCTTTTCTCTTTTGTCCTTGGTAAATAATTTTTCGAATCTGTCGATTTCTGTTAATTTATCGTGAACGAAGTTTTTTTTTTTTTTTTTTTTTTTTCATGTCAACTTTCAACAACAAATTTTGGTATAGAAATTGGACTTTTTTTTTCTTTTTTTTTTTTTTTTCATTGATCATAAATGACATTTATTTCGTTCTTATTTATTTATTCATTCATTTTCCTTTTTTCTTTTTTTCTTTTTTCTTTTTAATGTCATACTCGAGCAACAATTTACAATAAAAATTTGTGATATTTGTCACACAAACACACACATACACACAAACACAATTTTTCTTTCTTTCTTAGATGATAAAAAAAAAAAAAATAATAATAAGAAAGAGATTTATCCAAACATTGATTATAAAAAAAGAGAGGGAGAGAGAGAGAGAGAGAATATCGTAAAGAAAATTTAAACATGTTTATAGTGAATTATAAAAAAAAAAAAAAAAAAAAAAAAAAAAAAAATCGTACAAAATTTATTACAAAAAAGGAAAAAAAGAAATCATTTTGGAATCAATTTCTATTATTTATTCATTTATTTATTTTCTCTTCTTCTTTTTTTCTTTGATAATTCTTCGTCATAAGGTAAACGATTTATTAGTAAATTAAAAAAAAAAAAAGAAGAAGAAGAAAAAAAAGAAAAATAAAAGAAGAAAAATAAGTAAAGAAAAAAGGAAGGCAGGAAGGAAGAAAAAAAGAAAGAATTTATTTACAATATCTCTCAAATATATTATTTGTGAATTCCAATTTCATTCACGTATTGGGTTTCAAAGTCAGGACTTTAAAACTGACTCGAAGTATTAATAGCAAACGTGGGTGTTCTGCAACGAGTATACATTATAAACATTTCTAAACGTTAAAATCTGGAAAAACATTGTACTCGTGTTAAATTTGTATGTTAAACGATACACGCACGCACGCACGCACGCACGCACACACACACACACACACACACACACACACACGATGATCATCGCAGAGAATAATATTGCAATGTTCGATCAGCTGTTTTCATTTTCATTTATTTATACAGTGCAATGTTCCTTTCTTTTCATATTTTTTGATTTCGTCGCAAATGTCGAACGATTTAAAAAAAAAAAAAAAAAGATGAGAGAAAAAAACGAGAAAGGAAAACAAAAATTGAAAAAGAAAAAGAGAAAAAAAAAGAGAGAGAGAGAGAGAGAGAGAGAAAATATACGCTCGCGATAACGGAACACATTGAAATTTATTTACTTGTAATTTAATATTTATTTATTATTCATGATTATTATCTGTTATTATTGTTGTTTATTGGCATTATTTACATTGCCAATTTCGTTTATATTGGCAACGAATCAAAAACGAAATTTTTGGTGGATAAGAGAGGAAGCTTTTTTCTTTTCTTTTTTTTTTTCTTTTTTTTTTTTTCGTCGAGAGTATCAGAAGAGGGGGAGGGTGAGAGGGTAAGTAAAACGAAAAAAGAATTAAAAAAAAAAAAAAGAGGGAATTAAAGGGGAGAAAAAAAAATAATAAAAAATTGAACGACTTCGTGCTTTCAGAAGAATATCGTTTTGCGTTTATTTTTTATTTTCTTTTTTTCTTTTTTTTTCTTTTTCTTTTTTTTTTTTTGTAATGGATTATTTGCCTCTCCGAAAGATTGGATCATCGTAGAATTTGATATTGATATACTGATCGAAGAAGGTTCTCGTTAAGAGCGTGCCAGAAATTTTTGTTCGTGGGGTAGGAGGGAGCGGGGGTAAGTGGGGGGAAGTGGGTGGTGGTATATACAATTGCAATAATAAATTATTATACGTCTGAAGTGGTGACATTTTAAATGACGTTAATTTCTGGGTTTGTCATTTTTTTTTTTTTTTTTTTTTTTTGACAAATTTTTTTTCTTCTTTCGCTTTTGACAATCTTCAATTTTTTATTTTTGTTTTCTTTTTTCGATTTTTTTTCTCTCTCTTTCTTTTTTTTTTTTTTTTTTTTTTTTTACGACATGACGATTAGCAATCTCAGTTAGAGAAACTTTTAAGGGCGCTCGGGAAGATATTCTTAGGATTAAATTATTTTCAATTTTCAAATGATATTCGCGAAATTGAAATTGCAATTGATATTGCAATTGAAATTCTTTCAGTCGGGCCAAAAGTCTTCGAACGATCATAAAAGTCGGTCCTCTTTCGTAAGCCGTGCTTATGATCGTGCAAATTGAAATTTGCGTGTCAACGAGCAAAGTTAGTGATTTTACAATTTGGAAAAAAAAAGAGGAAAAAAAAAAAAAAAGAGGGGGGAAGAAAAAAGATTATCCCGTTCGTGAAAAATATCTCGAAAAAGAGTAACCTTTTTTTTTTTTTCTTTTTTTATGTCACCTAAAAGAGAACAACTCTTGCCCCCATCCTACATCAACCCCCACCCTCCAACCCTCTCACATATATTCTCAACTTTTTTTTTTTTTTTTTTTTTTCAACACGATTTGTTTTCACGTGCACGTGTGGTACACGTGTATGTGCCTGTACGTATCTCTTTGTGCGTGTTTGTATATTTGTCATCATAAATTTTGATCGAAATTGCAACAACGATCTCGAAGATACGACGTTCGTTTGCTTACGAATTCTCTCTCTCTCTCTCTTTCTCTTTAAGTATGTATGTCCCTCTCTCTCTCTCTCTCTCTCTCTCACTCTCTCTGTCTCTCTCGATCTCTCATATAAGATCCTCTGGGTCACGATTATTTAAAGAACACGGGTTTCTATTTCAAATGTCTTGCCAGCTGCGTCTTCCGCCAGTTTCCTAACGCTTTTATAATCACGCCTTATTCGTGTAAACGTAAGCCTCACTTATGGCTCCCGATGCTAATGCTAATGTTAATCCTAATGCTGATGCTGTATAGCTGCCGTTTTAATGCATGATCATGCACTTTTCAAATCGATTCAATCCAATCGAAGCAAAATCATTGAATCGAATATCACGACGACGACATTAACTGACGTTAACGTTTTTAACGATAACGTGTCAACAATTTTAGGGGAAAAAAAAAAAAAACAAAAAAAAATAAATGAAAAAAAAAAAAATGAACGCAAAATTATCTTCTTTGTTTGTTTCGTTTCGGAAAAAGATCAATAGTCGAAAAATATATTGCGTTCACAATATCGAGGAAGAAAAGAGGAAGAAAGATGCGAGAAAACGAAAAAAAAAAAAAAACACACAAAAAAAAAACAAAAAATAAATAAATAAATAAATGAAAGATGACGACGTTAAAGAAGAAATTAAAAGACAAAGAAAAAAAAAATAAAAATAAAAGGAAGAGAAAAAAAAAAGTCGAAGTTCGAATTATTTAAAGACGACCGAGTATGTCGTCGCTTTGCCAAGAAGAGAATTCCACCCCCTCTCTCCCTTAACCCCCCACCCCTCCTCATTCTCTCTCTCTCTCTCTCTCTCTCTCTCTCTCTCTCTGTCTCTTTCTCTCTTTCCTTTTTTTTTTCTCGAGGCTATCATAGTCGGTTCGTTCGTTCGTTTCCTTTCGTTCATTTCGACGAATAAAAAAAGAAAGAGAAAAAAAACAAAGAAAATAAAATCAACAACAACAACAACAACCAAATATACAGGATGAGCCAACAATTTCTAGATGGGCCAAAAGTTCTTAGACTATCTTAAAAATTTTCGCGAAGATTAGGCCGATCGATCAATTCAAAGATCAGCTGTTAATTTTTCTTTTCTTTTCTTTTTTTTTTTTTTACGAATCTAAAATTGTAATCTTATAATCTAGAGAAAAAAAAAAAAAAAAGAAAAAAGAAAACAAACAAAACAAAATAAACCTGAGGAGTCTGGAAGAAAAAAGAAAAGTGATCATTGTTTAATGTAAAACTTAAAACTTTTGGGACCACTCGATACGACATAACAGATGACCCCCAAAAGACCCTAAGAGATCCTAAAAGATTCTTCCTTCGTAGGAAGTGTTAAAAAAAAAAAAAAAACTGAAAGAAAAAAAAAAACAAAAAATAAAAGAACAGTTCAGAGGTGAAAAATCGCATGAGAAAATATTTGTCTAATCTAATGAACGAATCTTCAACCCAAATCAACCACCCATCCACCCAGCCCAATTCCAATTCATCCAATAATATTCCGCAAAATTTCAATAATTAATTTAGCATTTTCTACTATTTCTAAAATTCTCCTTTACCTCTTTTAATTTTAATAAACGTATACGTGCACATATGTTTAGAGTGTCTCAAAGCCAACGGAATCGGTGCCGCAAACGACCGAAACTGGTCAACAAGGAACACGGAAGCAAAGTAAAATCACTATAATACCGTCTCAACCAAAAAGTGAAAAAAATCTTAATGCCGCTGCTCCCACCGCGGCTGCTGCTGCTGCTGCTGCAACAACAACGACAAAGACAAAGACAACAAGTAGTACACCTCCGTCATCAAAGCCACGAGAGAATGGACGACAGGAGCCAAATTCGAGGCCGCAACTCGAGCGACAAGTTCGCATTGAGAGATCTCGATCCCGAGGTGACACCGTACCATTATCCAAGAGCGAGAGTTCAACTGGTAAGATTAATCATAAAATAATGAGCCACGTTTACAAAAACAAAGCCCACATTTTTCTGTTCTGCGCAAAAAGAGGAGAGAGAAAAAAAGAAAAAAAAAAAGAAGAAGAATCCCTCACGGGTCTCTCGAGTTAACAACAAGTTAACAAATAATTTTATAAATTGAACCTACGAAAAATATTCATTCTTATTCCAAAAAAAAAAGAAAAAAAAAAAAAGAAAAGAAAAGAAAACTATTACAATACCAATATCACTGTAATGATTAAAAAGGCTGGGCCAAAAGTTCATTGTCGATTTTATTATAAGTCAATGAATCATTCTTCGAGACTATTCGATCAACCCAATTCAACAGACTATTGCTGTATTAACAGTAATAATAGTAATAGTTTGATCAGCTAACAATCCGTATAAAAAAAAAAAGTTAGTAATTCGAAAAAGAAAAAAAAGGAAGAAAAACGAAGAGAAAAATAATTGACACTTGACGTAGACTGAAGAAGAAAAAAAAAAAAAGAGAGAGAGAGAACATTTTTGGGTCGATCTAGCAACTTTTAGTCCAGCCTGTCAAAACATTGAAAAAAAAAAAAAAAAAAAAAGAAAAAGAAGAAAAGAAAATAAAATAAATGAAACAAAATCAGAATATAATTCGTACGAATCAATTCAGCGATAATAATAATTTTCTGATTGATCCAAGGTGCGCCAACGTTATCAAAGAGTTCGTCTAGGGCGGCCATTCCACCCCCACCCCCACCAAGGCCACCCCCACCGCCACCAAGTCGTTCAATCCTTAAGGATATACCGCCATTGACCGAGGGTCAGGAGAAACAATTGGAGATGTTAAAATCAAGACCAAGGAAACGTCCCGATTGGGCGAGCATGATGAAGGAGGTTGAAAGTGGTAAACGTTTAAGACACGTCAAATGCAACGACAGAAGTGCACCCTTGATCGAGAGGGTTAACAAGGTCACAGCTGATCCAGCAGGTGATCTACGATTTTATCACAATCCTCCCTCATCCATTTAAATCAAAGATTATTATATATGTGTGTATGTTTGTGTATCTTTCTCTCTCTTTCTCTCTAATCCTATATATATACGATATTGTCTGACAATTTTACCCCACCCCTCTCACTCCTCCCCCAACCCACCTAATCCAACAGCACATATGTAAATTTAATTACCCTGTTAATGAGTTATATGTTCAATTAACGTTTCCCATGGGATTGTCTTTTATTATCGGATATCTTGTGTCTCTTGGGATTGCAAATATCCCAATCCTCAATTTGCTTTTATATTATCTTTCTTCGACACACACCACACCTCCCTTGTTGCCCCCCCCCTCCACCCCCTCCTCCTCCTCCTCTCAATCTCAGAACAATGAGGAGAACCTTACTACATGGGTGTTTTGTGTTTTCATTGTTAAAATATTAAGCCAATTAAATTGCTAATTGTATATCGTGGAAATTAACCATTAGTTTATGTCTCTCTCTCTCTCTCTCTTTGTGTATAAACCATAACCTCCTCCTCCTCCTTACCACCCCCAACTCCCTCATTGCCTCCACTTTCTATTTCAAGTACGGTCTTTCTTTTTTCCTTCTTCGTGCGATCAAAGAAAAGAAAGATAATTAATGTGCCAATGATAAATTATGATTAGCATGGTATCATAATTGAAGGTTTGCTGTCAAGGTCCCCCCCCCCACCCTCCACTCCCTACCCTCCCACCCCATTAGAAAGGATTTCTACGTAATCTAACAAAGATTTGATTTCCTTGTATTTCTTTTTCTCTTTCTCCCTTTTTATTTGATTTGATTTGATTTTTTTCCACCCCCCCCCTACTTTTTTTTTCTTTTCTTTTTTTTTCTTTCTTTTTTCTTTCTTTCCCCATTTAAAACAGGCAAGGCCCACTTCGTATTCGAGTCAGAAAAGTCAAATATGCACAATCAATTGCTGAAGCAGATTCAGCAGGGTGTCAAATTGAAAAGCGTTAAGACCAATGACAGATCCAAACCTATATTGGAGGGTCTTAGGAAATTTAGAAGGCAATTGACGATAGAGGAACAAATGCAAAAGGTTGAGGCCGAAGATGAACCAGATGATGTAATAGATGACGACGACATCGACGCAGTCAGGGATGATTTGCAAAGTACCAAACAAATGCTCGCAATTGAGCTTAGAAATAAGGAGGCATTAGAAAGGGAGAACAAAAGATTGCAGGTGATAATTTTTTTTTTTTTTTTTTTAATATTTAACATTGATTTTTATCATTTATACGTTTAATAGATCAATATATTTTAGAGGAATTTAAATGAGATTAGATTTATATTGGGGGAAAAACAAAAAAATAATAATAATAAATATAAATTTATGTATATTTTTCATTTTACAGGCAAGAATTTTAAATCTCGAAGCAGAGGTAGAACGAACGAGATCGCAAAAGAACGTACAAGAGTATAAGCAACAAGAGGAAAAATTAACGGAATCATTGAAAGAGGAAGCTCGTGCTGCAAGGAAGGACGTTGAAAGATTAGAAAAGGAATATGCTAATACGGCTGAGGAAAGGGATAAGTATAAAAATGAATTGGAGGAAATGAAAAGGATCTATAACAATTTGGAGAAACGCATGAAAGCTGGTAAATAAATTTTGTGAAAAAAAAAAACAGAAAAAAAAAAAAAAAGAAAAAAAAAAGATTTTCATTCGTTGAAATATATATACATACTTTTAACAATCTAATTAGCTTTATTATTTGCAGCTGCACTAACTGCGTCTCAATTTTCTATTGCTTTGCTTCAACTGGCTATAATCAGCTTCTACTAATTATGCTTTTTAGGAGAGGGTTGGGTTGATAACTTGGATGATGATGATAATGATAATGATAATGATGATGATGATAATGATAATGATAATAATAATGATGATGATGATGATGATGATGATGATGATGATGATGATGATAACGATACTGAACCAATTGTGGAATTAGCCGAGGATAACACAGAAGAGGCATGGTACAATTTTTCAGGAATGGCACTGGCTGGTTGTCCAAGCGCAAAAGATGTCGCAAGAATAGCTTCTCAAAAGAATATGGAAAATAAACAACAGGATATGAGTGAAACTGAAGAAGAATTAGAAGAGGAGGAAGAAGAAAGTACAGAGGAAGAGGATGAAGAAGATTCAAAAGCATCTACGGAGAAACGTTTGCAGAGAGAAATCAAATTGCTTTCTACCAAAGTAAAAAACTTTATGTGAGTAAAATTATTTTATATATTTATATATAATGAGAGAGAGAGAGAGAGAGAGAGAGAGAGAGAGAGAGAGAGAGAGAGAGAAAGAGGTGAGAATAAAAAAATAATCCATAAAAAATCAACGACTAATTAAAAAAAAATATTTTTTACTATCAAAAAATTAGGGACAAAGCCGTTAATGCAAGAAAGGAGAGGCACGCATTGAAGGAACAGATAAAACAACAACAGAAATTATTAAAAGAAGAGAAACGTAAGTTCAAACATTTGCAAAAGGAAGTCGACAAGATGGCGAAATTAATGGCCGACGCTGATGGCGACGATGAAGAGGAAGAAGAAGAGGATGAGGAAACGGAATCCGAAGAATCAGAATCTGAAGAATCCGAAGAGGAGGAAGAATCTGAGATCGATGAAATAGGACATACTATTGAACAAGAGAAAGATATTTTACAGGTAAACATTGTAATATATACAAATAATACATTCTTTCTCAATTTTTTTTTTTTTTTTTTTTGAGGTTATCCATTGATAATTTAATATCGTATCTTTATTTCATTTCATTTTAGAAACGCGTAAAGAGACATGAAAATCGATTGGCCGCTTTAAAAAAAGGTAATTATCTTTTAAAGGCACAAGTCGACAGATTAAAGGACGATTTGGCCAAACAACGGGA
Source organism: Vespa crabro (assembly GCF_910589235.1). Lineage (NCBI taxonomy): Eukaryota > Metazoa > Arthropoda > Insecta > Hymenoptera > Vespidae > Vespa > Vespa crabro. Next base: position 2,476,602 of record NC_060979.1, read on the forward strand.
AGAAAGTATTACGTTGCAAGAAGATTTGGATTCGGTTTTAGCGGAATTAGGTTAAGTTATGATATAAGTTCAATAATAATAATTAACTCTTTGATTGCGACGCTTCTTTCGATCTTAAATTATTATTAAGATATTGTGCGACGTAATATTCGCCAAGGAGCGTGTATGTTACATATATATATATATATATATATATATACATATATATATATATTCATTCAAAGGGTTAATAAGTACAAAACGATTGTATACATTAAACATAGTGAATTTTATGAATGGTAAAAAAGAAAAATAATAAGGAAACCACTTTCGTGATACAATACAATACGCATAATCATATACCTACGTTTGATATTAATCGATTTTAATTATAACATTTATTTTGCAGCATAAGATTTATATATATATAAATCTTAATAGAACATAAATATTATTTTATAAACAACAATAGCAATTTATCGAATGTATAACGTATCCTCTTAGATTAGGACTCGACCAAAGTAAAAAAGGAAGGGGGGGGAAAAAAAAAAGGAAAAATTAATCTGATTTTTCTTTTTTTTTTTTTTTTTTTTTTTTTCTTTTTTAATTTGCGTCAGATATATATATATGAACATTATTTTTTGTTTGTTTGATATCACGCATTGTAAAATATTTTTTAAATAAAATAATTAGATACGCATTGGTTATAATGAATAAGACTTTTGAATAAATTTATCAATATATAAGGTTAAGGTATAAGAAGACTTACATGTTTCACCTTCGGTGTACGTTTATGAATTGATACAAAATTCACTCCAGAATCCCTTTGCCAATTGCGTCGTTATATAAACTACTACGCATACATATATCATTGATTTTCTTTTCTTTGAAAACACGTTAACAAGCTCTTGCACGTATTTCAACTAATCCTACTTACACAACATTGAATACTGATATAGGTTGGGTACGCGATCGATTATTTATCAACAGCGACATCTACAAACTAATTTAATCCACGTATTTCATTGGTTGATTGTATCACAGCTAGCATCTGATTGGTAAAATTTAGAAAATAAATCGATAGTTTTGTTACATTAGCATAATATATGAATTAATAATAGAAATTAATATTATAACATAATTATGACGTATTTTCGTGAGTTATGTTAATTAATAATGATTAATATTTATATTTCCGAGGTTATGCGTTTTAAAGTTTAGACTAATATAGCGTCTATAACCAAGTATTCGCGCATTTCATTGGTCCGTCGAAATTCAGCTCGCATTTGATTGGTGAAATTTAGAAAATAAATCAACATTGTTATTACATCAGTTATACAAATTAATAATAAGAATTAATATTATTACGTAATTACGACAGATCTTTAACAGCTATGTTCATTAATAACGATTAATATTTATATTTTCAAGGCTACACGTTTTAAAGCTTAGACTATTGTAGCGTCTAAAACTATTCACGTATTTTATTGGTCCATCGAAATTCAGCTCGCATTTGATTGGTGAAATTTAAAAAATAAATCAATTTCGTTGTTACGCCATTATATACAAATTAATAATAAGAATTAATATTATTATATAATTACGTTATAGTCATTGATAATTATCAATGCATATACTAAGATTATGCGTCTGAGCATTGCAATTATTATGGCGTAACATATCTGTGACGTCATCGTATATGCAATCAAATTGGAATTTACGGCGGGAAAATTAGAGAGGAAAGAAAAAGATTCAAGAAATGAAGGAATGAAATTTTTGTGATATCGACGACGTAAGATATTTTTTTTATTTTTTAATAAACAAACAAAAAATTTAGGATCCATTGATAAAAGGTGATATAGTAATAGTTTTTTTTTTCTTTTTTTTTTTTTTTTCTTTTTTTTTTTACAGTTAGGACAAAAAACAGGAATTCTCCTTACATAACTATTCGAATACATTTCAAAATATTTACAAAATAATTTCAAGTTAAACATAGTTACATTTAGAATGTGGTGATATGAGATAGGGCGGTGGGAGAGATTGTTTGATAATATATACTTTCTTACCGAAGACATTAGCAATGATAATTTCTAATCAAAAGATAAATTTAAGTCAAATTGTACTAAAATATGAAATATCTATAAATCTAAACGCAGAACATCAACATTATACGTATTGCTATGTACATCCTTTTTTATTTATATAGTACAGAGAGTTGTTATTTATTTTTTTTGCTTTTTTTTTTTTTTTTTTTTTTTTTTTTTTAATGATACCCGACACAAACTGATTTTTTTTTTTCATATTTTCAATAATGCAAATACCAATTTTCATATATTTTTATTTTATGTATACATACATATATATATATATATATATATATATATATATATATATATATATATATATATATATATGAATGAATTTTTATACATGCATATCAAAATGGCAATGTATGATTTTTTTCAAATATATATATATATATATTTGAAAATATATATATATATATATATATATATATATATATAGCTATGCTTGATAATATTTAATAGCAGGTATTTGCATTATAATTGTCAAGTTAAAACATGCGTTGCATTTTTTCTTTTCCTTTTTTCTTTTTTCTTTTTTTTTCCTTTTCTTTTCTTTTCTTTTTTTTTGTTTTTCTCTTCTTTTATCTTGAATAGTAAATATTCAATATTTTGGGTATTTGGTACGAATGAAGATTTGATCCATAAAATTCAAATTTATATTTTGAAATTATATATATATATATATATATATATATATATATATGTATGTACATATATACATATACATATATATGTTTATATATATATATATATATATATATATATACATATCACTATTATATCTAAATTACATTTACTATACAATGGTGTTACAATATTACAACCTCCATACTCATTTATCTTTCTAATAGAAGCTTGAGCTATAAAAATTAGACGTTGCCATTAACAAATGTTAGAGCACGAGTCAAAAATGAATGAATTAAAACAAATGTCTTTCATTGCAATATCTCTCCTTTTTGTATTTTGTTATTGTTATTGTTGTTATAATTATTTTGATTCAATTAAAATGAGAAACAAAAAAAAAAAAAAAAAGAAAAAAAAAAGGCAAAAGAAAAAGTGAGAGTGATTTAAGAAAAAGAAGAAAAAAAAAGGACTAAAAGAAAAATACTTTCGTTTTTTATACAAAATACTTATAACATAAATAATGCGCTTGCACATCGCATAATATTTATGCATACGACTAATTAAATGATAAAGAACACTTATAGTGCGTTATAAATAACATCTTGTTATGAATCTTATTGCTTAATGCTATTGTGTTGTTTTTTTTTTTTCTTCATCGTTATCTGCATATGTGTATATTATATATAGATATATATATATATATATATAAATATATACACACATAGACACACATATATATATATATATATATTTATATAATATATAATATATTAAAGAAGAATTGAGAAATATTTAATAAAATCAAGGCAGGCTTATATATACATTTGGTTGCTTAAAACATGATAATAGTTTTCTTATGTAATATGAAATAAATCCGGACATTGATATATCATTAGTGGGGAGGAAAAAAATGAGAGGAAAAAAAAAAAAAAATTAGAAACAAAAAATAAGAGAAAAAAAAAAAGAAAAAAAAAAGGAAAGAAAGAAAGAAAAAATACATCATCTCACGTGAGCTAATCTTTTTATATTTGCTTGCATTTTTATAGCATTGCATGCATGTAAGTTTACTTTTATTTTTTTTTTTTTTTTAATTTTTTTTTTTTAACTTTTTTTTATTTTTTTATTATTATTATTATTATTATTATTTATTATTATTATTTATTTATTTATTTATTTATTTGTTAATTTATCTTTCATGAATCTCAATTTTAATGTTCATCATAATACATTCTTTCAGATAGGTTTGGATATATATATATATATGTATATATATATATATATATATATATATATATATATAAATATGTTTGTTCTTTTGCATATGATTTTATTTAAGATAAAAATAAAAAAAAGAAAAAAGGAAAGAAAAGAAACAAAAAAAAAAAAAAAAGAAGAAAGAAAGAAAGGAAAGGAAAGGAAAGAAAAATAAAATAAAATAAAATAATATAATATAAAATGAAATAGAGTAAAATAAAATGTGAAAATGAATGCGATTCAAAAAAATAAAAAAAAAAGAAAAAACAAAAAAATCATAAGAAAAAAAAAAGAAAAAAAAAAAAAAGAGAAAAAAGTTTAATTCTTTAATATCATTTAAGTAACGCTTTAAGGAATAATTTTAATCGATGCTTAATGATTTGATGGAATGACTCATTCTACTATCGTCTAATTGAGTATGTTCGATCGAATGTAAAATAAATATATATATATATATATATATATATGTATATATATATATATATAACGTTAGGATAAATTAAATGTAGGAAAACGAAAAAAAAAAAAAAAAGAAAAAAAAAGAAAGAGAAAAAAAATAAAAAAGAAGAAAAAAAAAAATGTAAAAATGTATGTTAATTTGTTTTCAACGATGAATCTATTTTACTCAGAATTAATTTCTCATTAAAAGCCGATCGATAAGACAATTATTATCTATTATCGAATTGACTTCTTTCACTCTCTCTCTCTCTCTCCCCCTCCCTCTCTCTCTCTCTCTCTCTCTCTCTCTCTCTCTCTCTCTCTCTCTCTCTCTCTCTCTCTCTCTCTCTCTCTCTCTCTCTCTTGTTTCACATTATTTAGATTAAATTTAATACAAGCAAACATAAGAGTTCTATGACTGAACTTTTTTTTTTCTTTTCTTTTTTTTTTTTTTTTTTTTTTTTCCCATATATAAATAAATAAACCGGTTGATAGTTATTTTTCACTGAAAGATTGCCCAATCACTTATCATACTTTGTTGTATATTATTTTATCCATCCATTGATTTATATCTGTGACATAATTGCACCGATTTAAAACATACCATACCATAATATTTTGGCACGTTCCTTTCACGTAACTTCCGATTTAATCTTTTTCTCTTCTACTAATTTAACATCGGTCACATGCAAATTGTGAATACTTTTAGCAGCAAACTTTATAACCGATTGCGTTGACACTTGCGTGGTATGTCTTAAGTCCAAACGTTTAAGCACTTTACACCTCGCAAGATGATCTAACGTTATCTCTGTAAGTAGCCTGCAATTGGATAAATTCAATGATGCCAAATTAGTGACAGCTTGTGCAGGTGGTGTTGCCAATTGTGCTACACCAGCATCGGTAACTCTTCCACAAGAAGACAAATCCAATGTTTCAATATAAGGCAAATGTTGAACGATATATCTTAATGCTATATCTGTTATGTCGCATCCTGCCAATGATAAGTTTTTCAAATGTTTAAGCCTGGATGTTTTGTCGATTAAACCTGGTCTTGAATCTGTTGGAGAACTGAGAACCTCTCTTAAACTGGAATCGTTTAATCCAGAAACATGACTCAAATCAAGAGTAACAAGTGGAGGACAGCTACAAGTTCTTAAAGCGCAAACACCTGTCCACGTGCAACCTTGTAACGACAAAGTACGAAGTTGTGGTAATCTACCTAATAGCCAAGCAAGCTGTCTCTTTGTTACATTAGTCCAATCAAGGGATAAACTCTCTGGTTGTCTTCTTGCTATACCAGTTAAATGTGAGGCAGTTAAATGTGAATGTGACATATCAAGTTTTCTCCATAAGCTTGGATCTATACTATACTTTGCCCATGTACGACAAACAAGGGCACAATTGGCCAAGTCTTTTGCATTCAAAAATCTAAATACAGCTAGAATAGCCGTTTTATCATATGCTAACGATTGTCCATTAAAGTCTGACCCAGATCTTTGTACAGGGGGTAACGAAATGGGTCTAACTACCACATGAGGCCTCTTCAATGATTTACTACTTGAACCAGTTAATTGTACTGCTAATTGTGTACGCAAAGCAGTCCTTTGTTCACCTTCAGCTGGTTCCCTATCATTCCATGTCTGTAATTTTATTTAATTTCATTCAGGCTTATCTTAACGGTTTCTTATTATTTAAATCTTTTAGTCTTCTAGTTCGCTTACTTCATTCGGATCAAGTCTTGATCGTTTACTTGGGGTTGTCGCTCTTTCAGAATCTGTTGTAGGTGTTGAAGATGCAGCACTAGATGCTGAAAGTTTACGAGCACGTGCTTTTGGCTGTCGTGGCCTGTAATCTAAATTTCTACCACTTTCACAACATTCAGGACACTCCCAACTATTCGGTAGATCATCACTAACAGTTATTCTTTGAGGATCCAATCCTATACATTCTGGATGGACAATATCAAAACACACAGAACATTCAACTAATCTCGATGGTGCTGTCGGTGTAGGTTTACCTATATATAACAATTAACAAAATATATATTAATAAGATTTCAATATTTTTTGAATTTTCAATTACAATTGAAATAGATATAAAATAATAATAAAATACCCATTAATGGAGCAGGTTGTTGACCCCAACCATCCAATTGGCATACTTTACAAGCTGCGGTAACTGGTAGCATGGGCCTAAGGCACTGTCTCATCAAGCATGTTTGCTTTGCACGTCCACTACCACCAAATTTGACCATATCTTGACAGTACATACATTCACCGCAGTCTGTTCTTGTACATGCTTCACACTTCTTGCATCTAGTACGTCTTCTTCTTGGAAATGCTCTTTCAGATTTCTCTTGCGAATGATGCCTTTGTATTTTCACGAATGTTTTCTTTGTTATTCTCATGCGTTCCTGTAAAATGATATTTTTTAAAAAAAAAACAAGAACCACAGGGGAAAAAAAAAAATATATATATATATATAATAAACAACGTCAATTAAATAATCATAAAGAAATAACATTCAAAGTTTATTATAATTTTATTCATATTTACTCCTTCTGCTATAGTCAATGCTGGCGGTGGTGGTAATACTGGATTACCAGTTACAGCTGCTTCTGGACTGTCATGTCTGTGTTGCTCTACCAAACATCTAACGTCATGAATTAGGGCAACAGGATCGTGTATTAAATCAGGCACATTCTTTTTAGTAGAGGGCAATGAGTGCAGGTACATTACTATGGCTTTTAAACCATGTAATTCGTATGGCGTAAGATGGACATGTTGAAGATGTTGAGGAACTAAATGTTGCCTTTGAGATTCCGATATATCTAAATGACTTCTACCCAACAGAACGTGTACGTATCTTTCTAGAACGTACCTAAATATATTAAAAAAAAAAAAAAAAAAAAAAAAGAAAAAAAAAGGAGTAACATAAACATTAATTAACGATTAAAATTAATATACCATTGCAAGATATTTTCATTATTTTATATATATATATATATATATGCGTACCATAACATTTCTGTAAAAAATGGATAGCGAAATTTCTGAGGCACTTTTGTATGTTCCTCAACTTGGGCAACTTTCAATTGTTTTTCAATACCAAAACTATGAAGAAAATTACCACCAAATACCAAAGAATCTTGAGGCGTATAAACCGCATGTATCCATCCGGTTGGTATAAACAATGTCATTCCTGCGGTTAAACTTATTCTACCGCATCTATCAACCATATCACCAAAAAATACATCTGACTGTTTACCACTTAATACCCATTCCTGATACAATGCCAAATTCTTTTCGGTGGGTGGTATTAACCAAAAGATTTTTCCACCTCTTAATATATGATACCATACACTGGTACCGCCAAAGTCAACGTGAAAATCCGTATAACATCCTTTCACGGACATTAAACAATATTTCTGTACTTTAGGATACATCATATCTTCCAAAAGATTTGTAGATTCTACTTGGGCTTCTTTTAAATGTCTTGGCCATACAACATCAACCCAATCAACCTGACGAACAAGACTCGGTGATTGTACATAATTTTCCAATTTAGTATGACTAAATTCCAATGATATAACATTCAACAAACGTTCCTTATTCTGATCCTCATAATATTTTTGCCATTCCTTCATTGTCATATCCTCATTCTTTTGCGTATTGACGTCCATTACATCTAATATCCTTTTAGAACCTAATCCAAGAGTATTAATTTTTTTTTCTGTTTTTTTTTTTAGATAAACAAAAATATTTTATATATAGGAATAATAACATACCAACGCAAGTTCTAACATCATTGACGGTAAAGTTGGAACTAGGTACTCTCAATCCTAATCCAGATTTATCTCTAAATAATAATGGTATACCAAGACCATGCTTTTGTAGATAAGCAAGATTCAGTTCTGATCCATTCATTTCACGGAATAATCCATTAAAATGACTTAGATCATATCTATCGCATTCTATCTTTTCATCAAGCTGGAAAGTTCTACGTCCTTCAATTTCTTCATCGCCAATAGCCCAATCATCCGAATACAACTTTTTCGTTCTCTCTCTCTACAAATTTATATATATACATACATACATACATACATATATATATATATATATATATGTGTGTGTGTGTATGTATACATGTATATACATATATGTATATATATATATTTATATGTATATATATATATGTATATGTATATATATATATGATATGTAAAAAAGAAAGAAAAAAGTAAAATAAAAAAGAAAAGACAATGAAATTTTTGATTTCTTATATACATATATATATATATATATACACACACACATATATATGTATATATATATATATATATATTTCTTTTCTTTCCCTCTTCACACGTATTAACGATAAAGCAAATAACCTAACCTATACGATATTAATTACTACATCGTAAGTTATTGCAATTTATTTTTTTCTTTCTCTTTTTTCTTTTCTATTCTTTTATGTTTTTTTTTTCTCTTTCTTTTTTCATTTTTTTTTTCCTTTATTTAATTGTTACTATGTAAAAATGTTTGTTTACCAATTGACGCCTTTTTGGCAGCGAAGTAGAGTCATCGGCCATTGTGGACATGCTGTCAGAAACGTATCATCGAAAACTCATCGAATACTAGAAGTTCTTTAATTCACAAATATCGATACGATTCTTACGTCGATATATAAATCAGTTCTTCTTCATTATTTACATGTCACAGACGAGTAATCGAAATTACAATGAACTTTTCATAGATATTACTTGCCCAACGCCATTCCCTCGCCATTTTCCTGCCGGGCAGTGTTACCAAAACAAATTCTCGACACGACCAAAGTCACAATGTTTCTTCGAAATCTCACGTAGGCCACTTTATTAGTTATATATATACTACTGTAAGTCGATAAAATTTATTAACCTCCAAATAATATTATATGAATTATATATGATTTTCTTAACGTAGAGTATATTTTTCTCGTGTTTTTTTTTCTAACCTCTTATAAAGTAGCAACAAAAGTCAATCAATATAGATGCCCGCTTGATTAAATATCTCTTTATTTTTTTTATTTTCCTATCTTTTATTTTTGTTCCTTTTATATATTTTTTTTTCTTTTTTTTTTTCCCCTTTCCCTCCTCGCCCCTAATACACACCACTCCTTCTCGCCCCACAGCACCGCAAAATTCAATTCAGTTCCAATGGGATCTTGGACATAGGGATATTTGAACTTTTGTCACTAGTTTTATCGTTGGGTGATTTAACAGAAATCTTAGCCTTGTTGGTGAATTAAAAGTATAAACGTGTACTTTTTTACGTTCAATTGAAATTTCCATATTTTGACAACTTCAATATTACTTCATGGATGGATTATTGATGACGTTGCAAGTTGAATGTTGACAGATATTATTTTATTTATAATATTGAAATAATATATATATACATATATATATATATATATTATATTGTGATTATAATGTTGAGTTTAAGGGATAAACAAATAAATGCTTTGAAGCAAATGTTAAATTTAAATCAACCTGAACAAAAACACGATGAATCAATACCAGCATGGAAAATATTAATATACGATAGACTCGGTCAAGATATTATATCACCATTGATATCGGTTAAAGAATTGAGAGAATTAGGAGTTACTTTACATATGCAATTACATTCGGATAGAGATTCCATTCCTGAGGTACCAGCGATATATTTCTGTGCACCTACCGATGATAATCTTGGAAGAATTGGACAGGATTTACAAAATGGATTATACGATATGTATTATTTAAATTTTATATCACCTATATCACGACAAAAAATGGAAGATTTAGCATCGGCAGCATTATTAGGTGGTGTTGTATCCAATATTCATAAAGTCTACGATCAATATTTGAATTTTATTACATTGGAGGATGATTTATTTATATTGAGACATCAAAATAGCGAAGTTATATCATATCATGCTATTAACAAAGGAGACGTTAAGGATAGCGAAATAGAATCTGTTATGGAAATAATAGTAGATTGTCTATTTTCTGTTTTTGTTACAATGGGAACGGTTCCTATTATACGCTGTCCTAAAGGTAATGCTGCTGAAATGGTAGCAAAGATGATTGACAAAAAGATAAGAGAAAATGTTTGGGACGCAAGAAATAATCTATTTGAAGGAGAATCATCAGGAGGTCATTACAATTTTCAAAGACCTTTACTTATTGTTCTTGATAGAAATGTTGACATGGCTACTCCTTTACATCATACATGGACTTATCAAGCATTGGCTCATGATGTATTAGAAATGGCATTGAATAGATTAATAGTAGAAGAGAATATAGGAAGATCACCTGTCGGTGGTACTCGTTCTAAAACAAAAGCATATGAATTGGACAGTAGAGATCGTTTTTGGTGTCAACATAAAGGTAGTCCATTTCCTAGAGTAGCAGAAGCTATTCAAGAAGAATTAGAACAATATAGAACATATGAGGAGGATGTTAAAAAATTAAAGTCTTCTATGGGTATAGATAATGAGAGTGAAGTTGCTTTATCTATGGTTTCTACAAATACTGCTAAATTAACAAACGCAGTCAATTCATTACCACAATTATTAGAAATGAAACGTCTTATAGATATGCATACGTCAATAGCTACTGGTATATTGAATTGTATTAAATCAAGACGTCTTGATACGTATTTTGAACTGGAGGAAAAAATTATGAGCAAACAAACATTGGATAGAAGTGTATTTGATACTATTAGCGAACCAGATTGTGGTACACCTGAAGATAAATTACGTCTTGCTATAATATATTACATTTGTACAAATATGTCTGACACTGATTATAACAAATTGGAGGCTGCATTACAATCAGCCGGATGCAATTTAAATCCTTTGATATATATCAAAAGATTGAGAAGTTATACCAGAATAGCAGAAATTCAAAGTAATTATGAAGGTGGTGGAACTAAAACTGTTAGTATGTTTTCAAAATTAATGAATCAGGGTTCTTCTTTTGTAATGGAGGGTGTGAAAAATTTGGTCGTTAAAAAGCACAATTTACCTGTTACAAAAATAGTCGACGAGCTTATCGAATCAAGGATATCGTCACAAACGGAAGAATATTGTTATTTAGATCCAAAACAATTGAAATATTCCGAGCAAATGCCAAAAAATCGACCAACATTCCAAGAGGTTATTGTTTTCATTGTAGGCGGTGGAAATTATATCGAATATCAAAATTTAATTGATTATGTCAAGCAAAAAAGTGGTACAGGTGTTAATAAAAGAATTATATACGGTTCTACGTCTTTTATAAATGGTAAACAACTTTTGAAACAATTGTCGTTGTTAGGACAGGAAGGAAACTCGTAAAAATTGTCAAATATATATATGTAAATGGTATATGAAAGAAAAAGAGAAAAAAAAAAAAAGGAAAAAAAGAAAAAAAAAAAGAAAAAAAAAGTAAATGTAAAAAAAATTTATTTATAATAATCAACGATATTAATGTATACAGCTTGTTAATATATTATTGATAGCTTATTCCTGTGAACATCTTGGGGAAAAAATAAAAGAAGTTCATTATTTTCTATATAATTTCTCTCTCTCTCTCTCTCTCTCTCTCTCTCTCTCTCTCTTTTTCACGTACACGTAATTTAGGTTATAAATTTCTTTCTACATCCTCCACGTTTTCTTTTAGCCGCCATATTTATAAGTTAACCTACAAATTAGGTAACTTGGTAATCAAAAATATGTTTGATCGATAATACAGTAACCTTTATTAAAGAAAATCTTATTTTATAAAAGTACGAAATACACGAGTGAAATTATAATTATAATCGACAAGAGAAAAAAAAAAAAAAAAAAAGAAAAAAAAAATATGTCAGCACATCGAAAAGAAAATTTGGATTTCGTCGAACGAGCCGACATTCCTAGAAATTTTCTCGAAGGCGTTAAAGAATTGTATTTCTCCAAACAAGAGGAACAGGATATCAAGTAAATATAATATGTATGTCGATAAAATAGATAAATTGAATGTATTGAAATTGAATTTATTTATTTTTTCTTTCTTTCTTTTTTTTTTTTTTCAAATTACCCGCTTTAAATAGAAAATATCCGGAATGGGACGTTCCGAGAATTTCACCGGCATTCGAATTAATAAAAACATTTCGCGATTTGAATATTTCTGAAAATAAATTACGTGAAAAATGGAACGAACAAGAAATCGAAAGAAAGGAAATGGACGCCCAATGGAAGGAATTACGTGAACAGGAATTAATTTTTCGAGAATCGTTCATTAAATATAATAATTTTGTTAAAGAGAATCAAGAAAAACGGCAACGCTCGAAACAAAAAATTCTAGGAGAGCAGGAAAGACAAAAGCAATATGAGACAGATGTAAATGATTTAAAAAAAAAAAACAAAAAAAAAAAAAAAAGAATTATCAATTTTTTTTTCTCTCTTTATTATTGTTATTATTATTATTATTATCATTATTATTATTATTATTATTATTAGTAGTAGTAGTAGTAGTAGTAGTAGAAGTGGTAATAATAATTTTTAAATGTAATTAACATAAATGTTTGTTTAGATTCAAGATTTACAAGAGACATTGAATTATATGAAAGGAATTCGTGAGAAGATGGAAAAATATGTTGGAAAATATAAAAAGTATCAAGATTATTTAGAAAGAGTTATCAGCGAGACAAAACAATTTAGATCGATAATAGAAATTTTTGAACGTTATGAAAATTTGATCGAAGTTAAAAAATCATTATCGGAACAACAAGAGAAAAATATTGAATTATTGGAGGAGACCGAAGCAGAGATAGTATATTATATTCATTATTTATTTTTTTTTTTTCTTTATTCTTTTTTTATTATCATTCTAACAATTTCATTAGAATTTTTTTTTCTTTTTTTTTTTTTTTTTTTAAATAACGTTCATTACTTTTTTTTTTAGTATCGCATGACGGAAGCCAAGTCGCAGACATTAATCAGATTAAATAACAAATTGTCAACGCTTCAAGGAAGATACGAGAAAGCGAAGGTCGAAGTATTGAAATGGGAAATTTTAATCACTAAAATAAAAGAGGCAGCCATAGGGAAATATTTAGAATTGGCAAGAGTTAAAGACTGTAGTAAAAATATTTATCATCAGATATGTAAAAGAAAGGAAAGATTACCTACATTAGATGACAATGATATTGAAAATCAATTGCTCGAAATCAAACGTACTATATTAGAATTAAGACGTATTATATATACGATTAAAAAAGAGACAAAGAAATGACGTTACAATTGAGATATATATATATATATATATATTTTAATTATTAATAAATTTACATACTCCACGTCGATAGACAATATTACGTTTATTTATTTATTATGGTTGGAAACTATGAAACGGGCATTCTTGTTTAGTTATTTAATTTCATTCAACGCCCGTTTCATAGTTTTCTAACCTAAATATATAAGTGTTAGGTTGGAAACTATGAAACGGGCTTTTTTGTTTAGTTATTTAATTTCATTCAACGCCCGTTTCATAGTTTTCTAACCTAAATATATAAGTGTTAGGTTGGAAACTATGAAACGGGCTTTTTTGTTTAGTTATTTATTTTCATTCAACGCCCGTTTCATAGTTTCCGACCTAATATTTATTTATATGGAGAAAAAAAAAAAAAAAAATAAAAAAATTCTAAAATATTCATTGATAACGCTTTTGTATGACTTTTCTAGCAGCCGGTAAATGACAACCGGATACATTATGAAGTAATTCGGAGAAATCATTTTCAAGACGTATTTTCAATTTCTCTATTGCTTCTTCTCGAGATAGAGGAATTTCCAAACCTTCGGTCATCACTTGCATTTCTTCTTTCTCGACGCAGCTAAATATATATATATATATATATATATATTTCTATTTCTATTTCTATTTGAATGTAGTCTTAATTTTTTTTTGTTTTTTTTTTTTTTTGTTTTTTTTCAAATGAATGATAAAGACTATAGTAGGAGTGAATATAGGAAAGGAATTGATGAAGGGATTATTAACTCTCTATAATACTCAATAATCTTGTATAAAGTATTGAAAATGAATTGTTTGATTTAACTCATGAGCTAATTGAATTCTTTCATTGATCATTGATTATTGAGAGTTAAAGGAATGGATAATAATTATTAAGGACTTACAGTACACAGGGTTGAGTAGGAGCAATTTCTGTGAGAGATGGAACTTTCAATTTTGGTTTCTTATCCTCGTCTAATCTCAATTGTGGTGCCATAGTTGCTTTATCGACCCAATGAACTTTATGCATCATTTCTGTTATACGTTTCTCAATAATATTAAGATATAGCATAACGTTGCTCATAGTCACATGTGTATTGTCACCGAGTAATTGTAGAATAGGTGAATTATCACATTTAACAATTTTAAAGAGAGATTCTATACCTTTTAACATTTTCTCTATATCTTGATCGCACTAAATAGAAAAGAAAAAAAAAAGAATTTTAAATATTATAGAAATCATTGTTTAAGATTAATAATAGAAATACAATTTTTACATTATTAAGTTCTTCTTCGGCTTCATCGGCTAACTTTGTTTGTTCTTCCAATTGATCTGTAATATTTTTCAATGTTTCCACCTGTTGTTTTTCTCTAAACTCATGCAACATTCTTGCCTCATCAATGGCAATCGTCAATTCTGTCATTTTCGTTTGAAGACATTCCATTTCATCATTCAGCTCATTGACATAATTGAAAAGTGCAAAATTTTCTTCCTCTTGTTTAACAAAATAAGCTACAAGACTGTCAATATTGCTCTCCCCTAAATAACATTGAAATTAATAAAATAAATATGATAATTATAATAAATAAAAATAAGAAAATATGATATTATTACCTGTAAATTCTTTTATCGTATTGAGAATATGAGTATAAGTAGCTATTTTATCTTGTTGTTCTTGTTTTTTAGCAGCTCTCTCGGCTTCCTGTTTAATTTGCAGATCTATAGTTTTTCGATATTGACCTTTAACACCGAGAAATTCTTGTAATTTCATTTCGTTGTCCAATGTACGTTGAAGTTCACACATTTCTGCTTTATGAGCATCAAAATCTCTCATAGCTCTATAAGAGAAAAAAAAAAGAAAAAAAAAAAAATTTGCAAATAATCATTAAAGAAATGAAAAAGATTTTATATCTTAAAGGAAATAAAAATGATACTTTTCACGAAGTGCCTGAGTTTTGTTCATCTCTTCGTCCCTTTGATTAAAAGTTAAAGTAGCCTGTTCTATCAGATCATTAATAATTTGTTTTCCTGTATTCAATTGTCCAACAAGTTTGTTCCAAAGTGTTGTAAATTGTGTTCTCTCTTTTAATAATGATTCAATATCTTCACGAAGCTTAACATTCTCTGCTATTATCGTATTAAATCTTCTCATACCAACTTCCAATCGATTTTCTAACATTAAGATGAGTTTATGTCGTTTGAAACTGTTCTCCTTAGCTTGTACATCAGTTGGAATTTTTCTTCTTAATACTGTAACTTCTTTCGTTATCTATACAAATACATACATACATATATATATATATATATATATATATATATATATATATATATATATTAATAATAAAATTAAATAATAAATAAAATAAATTTATTAAATAATAAAATTGAATTTATATATATATATATATATATAAATTTAATTTTATTAGAATCAATTAAGTTTTCATAAGCTGATAAATATAATAATAATAAAAAAAAAAAAAGAAAAAAAGAGAGAAGAAAAGAAAAATGAAAGAAATAAGAAAGACATTGGTAATACCAGTGACCTGTCCAATTTGCCTTTTAAGTTCATCGATTTGTTGTTTTTCAAATTTGATCGAATCAATAAATTTGGAACGTTGATCGAACAATTCTTTCAACTTAACATCATCCATCTCATCCTTCTTAAGAAATGTCTTTGATTTGGCTGATTTAATAGCAAGCAATAATTCAGCTTTCTCATATTCCAATCGAGCAATCATAATCTGTTGATTACGAAGTTGAAGACCGCCTTCCTCAGAACATTTCATACGATCATTCTCCATTATCCTATATTGTCTCTTCAATCTGGTTAATTCAATTTCTGGCATCATCTCCATCTCCAAAGCATCCTGGCCAGATCTTAAGAATTGCATTTTTATTTTATTTTTTTTTTTCTCTTTGATAATCCTATTTATTTACTTCTTTTCTTCTTTTAATTTTTTTTTTTTTTTTATTTTACTTCTCTCTCTCTCTCTCTCTCTCTCTCTCTCTCTCTCTCTCTGTATATTAATTAAAAAGTTTGATTTTCCTGTTGTAATCTTTCTGAAAATTGTATTTTATAAATGTACTTGATGATTATAGTTTTTCCTTTTTTTTTTCTTTTTCTTTTTGAACCTTCGGTAATATTGTCTATCAGGGACATTTGAGAAAGACATCTGCTGTCTATTGCTGAGTTTCGACAGCTGTTGTGTTTATATATATATATATATATATATACATATAAACCTATGCGTCCATCACTTTGTTGATTTTCTCGGTTGCCAGGCACACCAATTCGTTTCAGGTACTATGCATTGCCTGGAAATCATCTAAAGAAAGAAATAAACAGAGAGATAAAGAAAAAAAAAAAGAGGGAGAGAGAGAGAGAGAGAGAGAGTGAGTGAGGGAAAGAGAGAGGAAATCGAAGAAACTTTTCTACATTGGATGTTACATTCATCTGTAGAAAGAGAGGATCTATTTGCTAATGTTTTGCTCAATGTTATATAAAATATGGCTGTGAGTTAAATATAATTATATATGTTTTTAGATTCCGGTTGGACACGGACGATGAAGAAGAAGGTCTAAAGTTTGCGTCATTTAATTTTGCCATAAGCGTGAACACGTAATTATTATTATTATTATTATTATTATTATTATTATTATTATTATTATTATTATTATTATTATAATTATTATTGTTGTTGTTGTTATTATTTTATTTTATTTTTTGTCTGATTCTTTTTCTTTTTTTTTTTTTTATTTTTTATTTTTTCTTAGAGAGAGATGATTCAATTATGAAATCATATGAGTTTTAATCCATGGATTTAATTAATGGTGATAGAAAAATGATGTTTGTATATACGGCACTGTTTTTCAATAAGTGTACAATGTGTATATATATATATATATATATTTTTTTTTTTTTTAATATGATAATAATTATTCAGGTCTGTTCAAAAAAAAAATTATATATATATACATTTTTTTTTTTTACTTAATATGATAATAATAATAATTTTTACTTAATATGATAATGATAATAATAATAAGATTTGTTCAAAAAAAGAAAAAGAAAGATATTATAATAAGTGATTAAAAATAATGCAGTTTTTCTTTTATATATGAAAAAAATTTTAACATAAATAATAAGTTTTACCTGAACAAAAAATATATATATATATATATATATATATATGATTAAAAAAAAAAAAACAAAAATTAAAGTTTTATCTGAAAATAATTTTACTACTAATATTATATTAATAAAAATATCTAATATAATTTAATCCATAAATACATATAATAATCTATATATATATATATATATATATATGATACCATACAATATATAATACCATAATCCATAAATATATATACATATGTATAAGTGAAAGTAAGAAAAATGTTAAAATAATGATTGAGAATTTTTTTTTTTTCTTTTTTGCAATTACAGATAAAAAATATTGAGATAAATACATTTAAAGTTGAGGAATGTGAGCATACATTGACTACCACCCGGCTGAATATGATCTATAATGATTTCCGTGCGATCGACTCAGGTGGCTGCCCGGCCGCCAGGTGTCGAGCGTAGTGGTGGTAGGAGCATAGTGGTGGGGGAAGAGAGTTACATTAGAACGTAGGAGTCGGTCGCGCGTGCGATTAGTTCGCAGACGGTGGGGAAGGTCGACGGGTCGATCTGTAATACAAAGGTGAAACCTTTGGCAAGCCGTTCACACGTTAGAATAAATCGATTATGCTTTATAACGTTTAACTATGATCTTTATTCTGAATATTCTAGAATATATGATTATGAATTAAGAAAATGAACAATATGCGCTTGTTACATATATATATATATATATATGTATATATGTGAATTTTTTCAAACGCATATAATAAAACATTAATAAAAGATTACTTTAGAAATATATTATCAGTTTCAATGGGAAATTTTGTAAGAATTATTTTCAAAACGCTACTCTCTTTCGTTAAAATTAATATTAAATTGAATATTTATATCTTAAACATTATTATACGATGGAATTTCATTTAGTAAATATTATTTTTATATTAATAAATTTATTTCGCGAAAATAATTTCATCACGTAATTTTTATTTTGTCAAGATAATCTATAGACGCAATTTCATTTCAATATAAAATTATTTTCAAATCACAGTCTCATTTTGTAAAAGTAAATTTTCTAAGATCTAACTCTTTTTCTGTTTTTTGTTTTGTTTTGTTCCTTTTTTTCTTTTTTTTTTAAAACAACACTCAGACGCAACTTCATTCATTAATAATAATTATCAGACGCAACTTTATTTATTTCTAACAATTTTCAAGAAAAACCTTTTATTTCTTTAATTAAAAATAATTTTCAAAATTTTATTCATATAAATATCATTTCAAGGCAAAATCTTGCTTATTTATTTATTAACTTTTTCCTTTTTCTTTTTAATTATTCTCTAGATGAAAAATGTGAATTATTGGAAAAAGAAACAAAAGGAAAAGAGAAAATAATTATGTCGATCTTGTTTTTTAATTATTATTATTATTATTATTATTATTAATATTTTTTTTTTATTAATAAAAAAAAAAAAAAAAAAAAAAAAATAAAAAGACAGACGAATCAAACTTGTCAATTCGAAATACGCGTAATCAATCATATGTATATTTTACGTATCAATGTATTTACACCCGCAATGCGCGTTAAACTCCCCGCTCCCCTCTCTATTAATTCTTAGATTAAAAGCCGACGACGAAGGAGTTCTCGTCGTTGGATCGTAGATATTCGGCCGTACTCGTCTATCTTCGGATCAACTCGGGTGTGCGGGAGTACGTAGAGCCAACGTACGCCGATGGTATTCACGGGAAGACCTCAGTACGCTTCGAGCGTTCGTACGTGACGGACGTATTGATAGATTTATTTTCTTTCTCTTACGAAGTTAAAGAGGGGGGGAGAAAAAAAAGAAAGAAATAAAAGAACGATGGATTCCGTAATATTTATTTTCCGTTCAACGTGCCCGCGGTGAGTCATTACCTGGCGTAACGTATGTGTATAGTAAACAACAGTCAGGTTATATACGTCGTCATAGTGAAGTGTTTCTATATATATATTTATGTGTGTGTCTGTATACGTGCCTTTGAAAAATGTTTCGCATTATTTTACTTTTCGATATTTTTACGATGGGACAATTTTTGTTAAATTCAAACGTTATTTTATCGTAATTTCAACGAAAAAGAAAAAATAAATATATATATATATATATATATATACATTATATACATATATATATGTATATGTATGAATTCGTATGATAAGTTATATATTATTTTTTATTCGATACATGTAATAAATTAAAATATCGATAGGAACGATGAAAATAAAAAAGAAAGACAATAGCTTTGATAGATAAATAGATAGATGAATTTTGTAAAATGTTATTTGACTTAAAAAATTTTCACACACACACATACACACTCTCTCTCTCTCTCTCTCTCTCTCTCTCTCTCTTTTATTCTCTTTCATTACATCGGCTAATCTTATCAATTTAACGTCGCCATATTTAATTTATTGAGAGAGAGAGAGAAATAAATTTCGTAGAGAAATTTTATAAGGGTGGGGGGGCGGTGGGGGGGATAAAAAAAGAAAAGAGTGTATTGAAAAAGAAAAAGAAAAAGGAAAAGAAAAAAAAGAAAGAAAAAAAAAAACCGGAGAGAAAGAAAAAATAAATTCGAGGATGCTGCCAAAGAAGGAGTCCCAACAACAACATCATCAACAGCAGCAGCAACAACAACAACAACAACAACAACAACAACAACAACAACAACAAAAGCAACAACGACAACAACAGGTAGAGCCTTATGCTCTCGAAGACATGATATCGGATTTACAAGCTAGAAGAAGAAGTTCCCTCGATCACGAGGAGACCCTACAAGATCCAAGTGAACTTCTGAGGCAACGTGAAAGGGATCTTGTTCTTGCCGCTGAACTTGGCAAGGCCTTGCTCGAAAGGAATCAAGAATTAACAAGGCAAAGCGAGTTATTGGCCGACGAATATGCCGCGAAACTGGAGGTGAGTCGGATTGTAAGTTTCAATTATTTTTTTTTTTTTTTTTTTTTTGCACCATTGGAATTCTCCTTCTTTTTTCTTTTTTTCTTCTTTTTTTTCTCTCGTTCTTCTGTTTCCTTTTTGTTCTTCTTTTTTTTTCTTTTTTCTTTTTAATTTT
>NC_060979.1:2502486-2512486 GCF_910589235.1 Vespa crabro
ATAAACATTGTTAATGATATTTGTTTTTTTAACGTTGAATTTATCTTGATGGTAGATAATGTCAGATAATATATTTATATGTATTTGTGTGTGTGTGTGTGTGTGTGTGTGTGTGTGCGTTTAGGTATACAGAATGAATTAAAAAGCTTCTAGATGGATTAAAAAAAAGAAAAAAAAAAGTCCCCAGGCTTGTGATTTTACGATCTAAGAAAAATGAAAAATAAAAAGTAAATAAGATAAATTGAAAAAGAAAAAAAAAAAGAAATGAATTAATTAATTTTTAATGTCGTCGAAGAACTTTTGATCCACCCCGTATATAATTGCAGTAATTCGTATATAATTAATCGATGAACAATTATTAATTTGAGGTTAGAATTAAAAAAACAGAATATCATTGAAATTATTAAACAATCGATCGTCTTTTTTTTTTTTTTTTAATTTCGTTTTAACTCCAATCGGTTCTAATCGTTCTAATCACTCTAATTTTTCATTGTTAAGTAAATATTATAAAAACGTTATTCTAATTTAGATAATTACAATCGATCGGACTCATTATCATCATTTACACTTTATATCTAATTCTAATCATTCTAATAACTCTAATCATTCTAATCATTTTGTTGATAAGTAAAAAATCACAAAATTATTATTGTTATTTAGAAATTAATGATCGATCGAACTCATTTCAATTATTTCCTAACTCTAATCCATCTAATCGTTCTAATCATTTCATTGATAAATAAAAATCATAAAATTGTTATTCTTATTCACGAAATATTCACGATCGTTCGATCGATCGAACTTATTATCATCATCTGTTTTTTTCCTTTTTTTTTTTTTTTTTTGTTAAAAGCTAATTCCAATCATTCTAATCACTTTAATCATTCTAAATCAATTTTGACAAATAAACAATCCATAAAGTAATCATTTTAATTTAAGAATAACAATGAAATGATCGTTAACGAAATGATTTTCTTACGGTGTTAATTTTTTATAATTACAATTTATTCCAATGATTATAATGATTAATAATTCTTATTATAGTTTCATTGATAAATATAAATCGGATTATTATTATTCTAATTTAAAAATTTATTATACGTACGAATTTTGTGTATAAGTTTCGAACATACTAATTGAATTTTCTCATTTGAGCATGATCGATTGACATGATATAATTTGACGTATTATTTAAATAAACGTATGCACGCTGTTTCGCATACATATGCATTTATATACATATCTTATGTATCTATAAATATTAGGTTGGAAACAATGAAACGGAAACTATGAAATGTTATTTATTTTCATTCAGCGCCCGTTTCATAGTTTCCAATCTAATACATATTAATTGTATATATATATATATATATATATATATATATATATATATATATATATATGCATTCGTATAGATACATATGTACATACATGTAGTATATGCATATTCACGAGTTGCGTGCATCGAATAAGTTTGAAAGTAATACTGATACATTTCCGATCAGTTTATGGGGTCCCCTACATTTCCGGACAGTTTAATTGGATTTACTTTGTCTCTCTCTCTCTCTCTCTCTCTCTCTCTGTGTATGTGTGTTTTTTTTTCCCTTTCTTTTTTCTATACACGCTCTATGTTTATTGATCCATGAGTGATATAAATGTTGTTTACTTATGTAATCGAATGGAAAGCATTTCATTAGATCATAGATCGATCGATCGATCGAACCTTCTAATCCTTTTTAAAATATATTTCAATTTTTCTTTTTTCTTTTTTTTTTTTTTTTTTTTTTTTTATTTCCTTATCTTTTCGTCTTTATTTGTTATTGATGATCTTTTTTTTTTAAATTGTGGCAATGTTAAAAAAAAAAAAAAAGAAAGAAAAGAAAGAAAGAACAAACGTATTGGCAATTCATTTGAACGATTTTTAAAAATCCAAAGTAAGATCCACATTATGGATCGCGTTAAATCGATCGATCTTTAATATCTCTTTAATGTATATTCTTTTATTTTTTTCTTTTCTCTTTTTTTTGTTTTTTTTGTTTTCTTTCTTTCTTTCTCTCATATTTTCATTCTCGTTCCCGTTAATTATTGAAATCGTTGATCATTACATTGTTCCAAGTAATCATTGTGAAAAAATCGTTCATTAGATCGGATAAATTTACTTGATTAAATATTCATCGATCGTATTTTACCTTGATGATGTGTAATTTATTATTTTTTCTTTCTTTTTCTTTTTTTTTTTTTTTTTTTCTTTCTATTACATAGTTATCCGATAGGCTTGTGATAAAAATTAGGTCGACTTAGGCCAACTAACGAGGATAATACGCAAGAACGAAGCCGTTAGTTTGGCATCTTTCCTCTTGTCTTGTATAATTGCACATCTTTCTGGGTCCTCTTTGTGTTGGCTATTAAAACAAGAAGAATGTGTTTTGTGTGTGTATGTTTAAGAGAGAGAGAGAGAGAGAGAGATGTAATAAACATTGTGAATTCATTTATATCTCGTATGTATGTACATGAATATATGTATGAAATGTATGTATATATGTATGTCAAACATACATAATAAAAATATTAGATATTTTTCTTGTGAGATTGATAAAAAAAAAAAAAAAGAAAAATATTTTAATTACTCAATCATCGTATACAATCAAAAAACGTCTGCAAGACAAAAGTGTAATTTCTTTTCTTTTCTTTTCTTTTTTTCTTTTTTTTTTTTTTCTTCATATTATAAAATTGCAAGATCAGCTCGTCACAATCGTCATGGCCCAATTGCCCGTCCAACTTGTCTCGAAAAGGAATAATTGATTTTTGTTATATTATAAAGAAGAAGTTTAAAGGAAGACCGAAAAGAATTTTTTGGCTATGCGTAAAAATTGTTGTTGTTTTTTTTTTTTTTTTACAATTGGGAACTTTTGTATCTTCGATTAGGGACTTTCAGGTCTGTTTAGTTACTTTAAGACCCAATCTAGTGACTTTAAGACTCTGTCTAGTGACTTTAAGGCCCCGTCTAGTGACTTTAAGGCCCTACATAGTTACTTTAAGGCTCTGCCCGGGGACTTTTAGGTTTGTCTAGGGACTTTTAGGTCTGTCTAGGGATTTTTGATATACTTTTCGTCTTTTTCTTTTTTTTTTTTCTTGACAGTTTTAAACACACCGAATCCGACGCCAATGATACTGTCCTAAGTTCAATCAAGAGGTATCATGTACGTAATGCTTGGTCGTGATTGTAGGAAAGAGAGAGAGATAGAGAGGGAGAGAGAGAGAGAGAGGGAGGAAGAGAGGGAGAGAGAGATCATAGTAGAAGAATGATTACGCATCGAATGCGCTTTTCCTTTTCAATATTTATCATGGTAACACAGCGGTAACGTGGGTAAAGTGGTAAAGTGGTAATGTTTGCGGAACATTTTCCTTCTTCTATCTCATATTTTTTTTTTTTTTTTTTTTTAGCGATTGCATTAACATGAAAACGGGAAGCATTGGTATCGTACGTACCTACGTATATATATATATATATACATACGTTACATATATATTTATATATTTATATATATATATATGTATGTGTATATGTATGTATGTATGTATACATCTTGCGGCATCATGCGGCACGCTTCGTTGCTCTTGACGGAGATGCGTTCTACCCCAAAAAATTTTACTTTTATATATATATATATATATATATATATATATATATATATATATATCAGCAACCATAAATAATATTCTTCGTGCATCCTGGATGAATAATGTTTAAGAAAAAAAAAAAAAAAAAAAAAAAAAGAAAAGACAAAAAAAAAAAATAGAAATAAAAAAAAAAAATAAAAAAAAAAGAAAAAAGAGAGAAAAAGAATTTTTTTTCAACTTTTTTATTTCTATTTTTATTTTATTCTTTATTAGTTTTTTTTTTCTTTTTTCTTCTTTTTAGCGAATCAATTCAATAATTCAAGTCGTGCGCGACTTGATTAATGATAAATAAATAAATAAATAAATAAATAAATAAATAAATAAACAAATAAATTATTTGTTCGTAAGATGATTAGTAAGATTATTAATAAATATAATTTTCAAGTTTTACGATAAAAATTTATAGAAGATATCAATGAGGCGTATAATAACGAGCATGAACAACGGCAATATAATTTCATCGATTTATGTATACGTAAAAAGAAGACAAATGGTAGAAAGAAGGAAAGAAAGAAACGAAGGAAAAAAAAAGAAAGAAAAAGAAGAAAAAAGAGAAAAAGAAACGAAAGAAAATAAAACCAAAAGAAAATTATTCTGAAACAATTAAACGAAGATAAAATAACCATAACCGAGTTCACTTTCGAAATTAAATCCCCGAAGAAAGATCTTTATATCATGATTTACGATCTAAAAAATCATCATCATCATCATCATCAGCATCATCAATGATCGTAGTAAAAATTTCATGAATCATTTCGAAAAATCTTTCAACCTTAACGATTCAACCTAAATCAGATTCTCCATAAGTGTGAATATAATTTTACATTTCTAATGGGAAATGCAGGGACGATGATCTCATATTGTTATTATTATTTGTTTCTTTTTCTTTCTCTATTTCAATCTCTCTGTCTCTTTCTGGCTAGTATCTCATTTGTATTGGTACACCACCGTAATAGCTTACAGACATGCCAGAGAGTTAATTATTATGTTGAACAACAAGAAGTTTCTCTCTCTCTCTCTCTCTCTCTCCCCCTTTATTTATCTATCTATCTATTTATCTATCTCTCTTTTTTTCTCTCATTGAACAGAGATTAGACAGTCTGTAGCCTACACGAAACAGACCGGAAGTATTAGTCTCTCTCTCTCTCTCTCACTCTCTCTCTCTCTCTCTCTCTCTCTCTCTCTCTCTCTCTCTCTCTCTCTCTCTCTCTCTCTCTCTCTATTTTGTAAAAGTAGATCGTTAAAACTGTGTTTAGATATATTAAGAATATTCAAGGAACGTTCTACCCTCTTTATTTGATCTGTGTCTGTTTCTATTTCTTGAAGGGATGAAAAGGAGAGATGAGAGAAGGGAAGGAAACGAAGGAAGAAGAACGAACGTACAATTTTATAGATCCTATAGGATCTATACGATTTATAGGATCTATAGGATCTATCGGTGACGTTCGTTGTTCTGTTTAATAATACATTTTTATTTGATTTCATTTTATTTAATTACTTTTTTCTTTTTCTTTTTTTTTTCTTTTTTTTTTTCTTTAATTTTATTTTACTTTTTTATTTATTTCTTTTTTTCTTTCTTTCTTTTTTTTTTTTTTTTTTTTTGGAAATATTTTTTTCATTGTTTGTTCAATCTCTCACTTTTATTTTTATTTTCCTTCCTTTTTTTTTTTGTAATGATTACGGAAGACTTTTTGATCATCGATCATCGGGTAATACATTCGTTGTTTGTTTAATCTCTCATTTTTATTTTATTTCATTTGATTTGATTTTATTTATTCATTTATTTACTTTTTTTTTTTTTTTAATTTTCATACTTATTTATCTATTTATTTTTTTTTTTTTTTTTTTTATGAAGATTACAAAGATTCTTTGATCGATCATTTGATGATAATACGTGGGTTAAAGTTACTAGACTTTTTTTTTTTTTTTTTTTTTATAAAAATCGATCATTACTTTCTTTGACTGTCTTAATTTTTTTATTTCTCTTTTTTTTTTTTTTTGATTAGTTTCTTTTGTTCGTTTGTTTATTTTATTACAGATATATTTCCTTCGTCATTTGAAAGATCATCAATCCCAATTGTTTATTTTATTTCCTTTCTTTTTCTTTTTTTCTTTTCTTTTCTTTTCTTTTTTTTTTTTTAATATCTCGTTAAACGATACTTCTCGTCTCGTCTAGGGACTTTTTTCAGGATCTAGAGGGACACTTTCTATGATATTAAATTCATCCGATGATATTAAGAAAGAGAAAAAAAAAATAAATAAAAAAAAAGGGAAGAAGAAAAAAGAAGAAGTGTAAAGAAAAAGCAGAAAATGAAAGAAGAAAAAAAAACGAAAAAGAGAGAGAGAGAGAGAGAGAGAGAGAGAGAGAGATGTTATAGATATAGACAGAGAGATAAACTCGTTTTGGCCGCAGTATGCATAACTATAAGCGGTGAGCCGCATATCGCGTCGCAAATGAGCTCGCATTACGAATTGTAATTTGAGTAGAATAGAATAGAATAATGTAGAGTAAAAGAGAAGAGAGGAGAGCAGAGGAGAGGAGAGGAGAGAGAGAGAGAGAGAGAGAGAGAGAGGATTCTTAACCACCAGATTTCCCCTCACCCACCCAACTCCCATCCAACTCCTATCTCACCCCTCTTCGACCACTTTTCTACCACCACCATCATCCCCAATTCCTCTTTCGCGTCATTTACTTAGAATAAGAAAGTGCAAAATGCAATTTGTCTTTTATTTCGTTATTTTTTTCTTTCATACTATTGTTACCATTTTGTTCTTCTATGATTTCATTTCATATTCACGTTGACGTGAATATTATAACCTCGTGCGAAAAAATCAATTTCAAGGATGAAATCCATTTTCAAGTGGAAAGTGAGAAATTGGTTTTCTTCGTTGTCTATTCGTGGCATTGAACGAAATACGAGAGACAATTTGAGTCAGTCCTGTCCTTTGAGAAAAGAATTCACTTGCCGTGTTATTAACTTTCAATGGTTTTATTCAATGAGGAAATTACTTTTTTTTCTTCTCTTTTATTTTTCTTCTTCTCCTTCTTCTTTTCCTTGCCTCTTTCTTTTTCACGAATGAAAGAGAGGAAGGAGGAGGAGCTGAAGGGAGGAGAGAGAGAGAGAGAGAGAGAGAGTGAGTTTCAAAGGAGTCATTATCTGGATTGAATTATTTTAACGTATGGTTTTATTCGAGAAAAAGAAAGAAATGATTATTTTCTTTTTTCTTTTTTCTTTTTTTTTTTTTCATTGATTTTTTTTTTTTTTGTTCTTTTTCTTCGTTTAAAGACACTCTCGTAAGTACCATTCATTTGGATTTTTTTAATTCCTTCTTTACTTTTTTCTTTTTTTTTTTTTTGCTCTCTCCCCTTAACACGTGTAACGTATGGTTTCGTCTGGAGAGTTTTTTCTTTTTTTTTTTTTTTTTTTTTTGTTCTTTTCTTTTCTTTCTTTGGAAATGTTTTAAAGAAGTTATCATTTGGATTTAATTATGTTCATGTATGGTTTTATTCGAAGGCAAAGAGCTGTTCTTTTTTTTTCTTTTTTTTTTTTTTTTTAGAGAACCTCTCAAAGGAGCCATTATTTGGATTTTTTTTTTTTTTTTTTTTAATTATTTTAACGCATATACGATTTTGTCTGGAAAGTAGAAATTCATTTCATTTCTTTTTTCCTTTTTTTTTTTTTTTTTTTTTTTTTTTTGGAGAAAGTGTGTTAAGGAAGTTATTTGGATTGAATTATTTTAATGTATGGTTTTATTCGAAGTAAAATAATTATTTTTGTTTTATTTATTTATATATATATATATTTTTTTTTTTTTTTTTTTTTTTTTTTTTTTTTTTTTTAGAAAGCGTTAATGAAGTCATTACTTCGATTGATTTATTATCATTAATGTACGTTTTTGTTCGAAAAAGAAGAAGAAGAAAAATTGTAGAAAAGAATTTTTTTTCATTTAACAAAAAATAAAAAAAAAAAAAAAAAGAACCGGAAAAAAAAATCTTATACAAGACGTATATTTCAAGGAAGGAAAAAAGGAAGGAGAGAAGAGAGAAAAAGAAAAAAGAGAGAAGAAAAAAAAATAAAGGTAAAAACGGAGAGGAAAATAAGAAAGCGCAAGAGTCGATAAAAAAATGAATTTAAATCTTTCGATAATGGCGATCGCACAAAAAAAAAAAAAAAGAAAAAAAGAAAAAAAAAAGAGAGAAAAAAGAAAAAAGAAGAAAAACAGGATGATTTCGTCAAGGACGAATGCATTTCATTCTACGTGACTCACTCGTGGTAACGAATAACGAAAAGAGGAAAGAAGAAAGAAAGAAAGAAAAAAGAAAAAAAAAAGAAAAAAAAGAAAAAGAAAAAGAAGAAAAAGAAAGATGGTAAAAATAAGAGTAAAAATAAAAATAAAATAATGGCAGAGCGATTGCGTACAGGTTTGTGTAACGATGAAACCATTTTTCGAAAGTTATCAAGGTCGATCGAAGATTATAGCAATCGTTTGCAAAATTTTTTCTTCTTCTTCTTCTTCTTTCTTTTTCTTTTTCTTTTTTTTTCCTCTCTATAATCGAGTGCAATCGAACATACGCTTTGACGATAAACTTTATCTTATCTCGATATGCTTACGTCGATAAAATATATGTATAATAAAAGAGAGAGAGAGAGAGAGAGAGAGAGAGAGAGAGAGAGAGAGAGAGAGAGAGAGAGAGAGAGAGAGAGAGAGAGAGAGAGAGATGAGATTAGCACAGGGACGAGGCCAAAAGTTTCAAAGTGAATTGAAAAATCGATTATTATCTTTCGAGACATTTTTAAGAGGATTATTGTCGTATATTTTGAAACAATGTCTTTTGGATTTTAAATCGCAAATTTTCGATCGCGTGTAACGAACGATTGGATCGATTTATGAAAATTTTTTAATTATTAAAAATCATCGAAAGAAAAATAAATTTCTCTGATTTTATTAATCCTTTTGAGTGAAAATACTTTTCTTTTCTTTTCTTTTTTTTTTTTTTCTTTTCTTTTTGTAATCATTCGATCAATTCCAACATCTTTTCTAATATATGACTCACCGATTGATTCGAAAGAATGAGAGCTTAGGTGCGTGAGGTGGGATGTGGGTGGGGGTGGGGTGGGGGGGAAGAGGAGGAGGGAGGGATTTTAGATTGGAGAACTCAGGAGAGAGACCGTACTATGGTATAGTTACTTAATTATCCGTTCTTTCTATCCACTCACTCTGCTAATTCTCGTATTATGTTGTTATGGTTGTGCAACGATCATGCATTTACAGTGGTTAGTCACGACGACGACGACGACGACGACGACGACGACAACAACGACGACGACGACGACGACGACAACAACGACGACGACGACGATGACGATGACGCTATGTAATCGATCGAATTTGTTATCTTAATGCGAGATATTGAAGTACCGTACAGAAGATAGATCATGTTTAAAAAAAAATTATATATATATATATATGTATGTATGTCTATATGTATATGTATATGTATATGTATATGTATTCATGTTTAAAATTTAAGAGAAACTTCATTAATTATTATAAATAATGCAATAAAAATATATTACGATTTAATAATAATAATAGTAATAAAAAAATAATAATAATATATATATATATTTATATATTTGATGAATGAAATTATATTAGAAATATATTAGAAATATTGATGGTAATATGTTTATTAGTAGTAATATTTAATTACAGCAAATAATAATAATAATAATAATAATAATAATAATAATAATAATAATAATAATAATAATAATAATAATAATAGTAATAATAATAATAATAATAATAATACATGTATGTCTAATGAATGAAATTATATTAGAAATATATTAGAAATATTGAAGGTAATACGTTTATTAGTAGTAATATTTAATTACAATGATATAATCCTCGATCATTATAATAATTAATTTTCATATATCCAAGTGAAAAGATAATTATAATTGAAGATAAAGGAGGAGAAAAAATTAAATTAAAAATTTGAAAGAAAAAGGAAAGAAGCACTGATTTTTTTTTTTTTTTTTTTTTTTTTTTTTTTTTTTTTTTTTTTTAATGACTAAACTGAACAATAAAAAAAAAATATCGAAATGAAATTTCATTCGTGATAACATTAACATAATTTTTCTTTTTTTTTTTTATAACAATCTATCATTTTCATTAGAAAAAAAAAAAAAAATACTTTTGTTCGTCTAATAAAAATTAACAAAATTCTAATATCCTCGGGATTGACGGGCAAGTTTGTCGAAATAGTTTCCACAAAAAAAAAAAAAAAAGATTTCATTCACGACAGCGT
>NC_060979.1:2517486-2532486 GCF_910589235.1 Vespa crabro
CACGCGAATATTTTCAAACCCCAATTGTCGCAAAGTACGAATTCTTTTTTGATCCTGTCTTTTTCCTTTTTTGCCCCTTCCCTCCCCTCTCCTCTCTCTCTCTCTCTCTCTTTCTAAAATTATCTCAAAATTAATACTTTGATTTGACTTGAACGAATTCGCTCGTACGATTCGAGAGAAAATAATTTCTTATTATATTCAATCTTTTCTTTTCTTTTTTTTCTTTTTTTTTTCCTTCCTTCCTTCCTTTGTTTCTTTCTCTTCTCGTTCTTCTATTTTTATTCTCCTTCTCTTTCCCTTTTTATTTATCTTTTTTTTTTTTCTTTTTTTTTTTTTGCTAAAAAAATGCGAACGACGTCCGGTAGAAATCGTTATATACGTTCGTAACAATTTATGCCATAAGCAGACGTAGGAAAGCCTCTTCCGGAATACTTTGTTCGATTTTTATTAATGGCAGACTAAAAAGTACGAACGAGAGACGTTACATTTCCGTTCGATATAGAAAGGAAAATTATTGTACGATATATGTAATAAGGATGATGGGAGGAAGGGGAAGGTGAAGGGGCAGATAGGGAGACAAATAGACGGACAGAGGAAGGGGTGGGGGTAATGGAGGGTGCCCATTGACCGTGCACCTTATTATTTATTATGACGATACACTTTTATGCGATTAGAATCATTTTCTTTTTTTCTTTTTTTTTTTTTTTTCAAGAATGGAGGAAAAAGAGGAGGAGGAGGAGGAGGAGGAGGAAGATAGAAAACAAATAAACGTATGAACTAATGAAACGAATGAAAAAGTAAATCGAGCGAACGAAATCGTGGGACAATTTATTTTTCTTTTTTCTTTTTTTTTCTTTTTTTTTCTTTTTTTTTTTTACTTTTATTTTTTCTCACTTCTTCTTTTCTTCTCCTTTTTTTCTCATCGTTGTATGTAATAATGTATCGTATCGTTGATATTTATTGCTGTAATTATTTTTGTTCAATTATAGTTAGTTCATCAATTGATCGATTATTTCCGATGTAAATTTTACTTGGGATGAGGATTCTTTTTTCTTTTTTTTTTTTCCTTGTTTTCGTTTTTTTTTTTTTTTTGTAAACTTTTTTTCACGATTAAAATTTCTCCACTCTCTTTAAAGATTTTATCGCGAAGAGAGATATTGCAAAGAAGAAGGATTGATTTCTTTTTTAAAAAAAAAAAAAAAAAAAAACAAAAACGAATAAACGAAAAGAATAAAAAAAAATAAATAAATAAAAACATTTTTTTTTTATATTGCTTCTTTTTAGAGAGAAAAATAATAATAATAATAATAATAATAATAATAATAATAATAATAATCCCTAACGAAACTTCGTGCTGTAAAAAATTATTTACAGACGTAACTTCGTTTATTGGAAATCATTTTCATAGGAAACTTTATTTCTTTCATTCTTTTTTTTTTTTTTTTTATAATTTAATTCAGAAAAGATTCAATTTAAAAATAAAAAATAAAACTAATCGTAAAAAGAAAAGAAAGTAATTATTTTTGAAGAAAAAAAAAAAAAAACAAAGACTAAACAAAATACTTTTCTTTCTTTTTCTTTCTTTTTTTTTTTTTATAATTATATATCCTCTCTTTCTCTCTCTCTCTCTGGAAATTGAGAATATTTTTTTTTCTTCTTTTTCCAAATTATACTCGTTATATAAAGCGAATTTTTCTAAGAGAAAACATTACATTGAAATGAAGAACGAAGAAGAGAGGAGCGTGGGGTGATTCGTGAAAGAAAAAAAAAAAAAAAAAAAAAAGAAGAAATAACCAAAGCAAAAAAAAAAAGAAAAAAGAAAAAGAAAAAAAAAAGAGCTCGAGAAAGGCTATAATCATAATTTCGCTCGCAACAACAGCAACGACGACAAAAAAAAAAAAAAAGAAAAAACGAAAACGACAAAAAAAGAGAAATAAAAATAAAAAGAAAAAGAAAAAGAAAAAAAGAACAAAGACGGAGCAACGAACATTATCCTTTCTTTTCTTTTCATCTTCTTTCCTTCCTTTCTTTTTTTCTTTTTTTCTCTTTTTCTCTCTCTCTCTCTCTCTCTCTCTCTTCACCACGGAAATGACTCTACTTTCTTATTGGGATCGTCGATCCTCTCACACATTGTATTGTATGTATCTGAGGTCAAGTTTGAATAAATTTTCCCAAGAAAGGAGTGCGGAATAAAACCGCAAACTTATCCTCTCTAATATACGCGGATTCAGTTCTCTGTGTATACGTAAACGTCTGTGTGTGTGTGTGTGTGTGTGTGTGTGGGTGTGGATGTATCTTGTAATGAGGGTGTACCTCGAACTGTAACCACTTGAATTCACAAGCGAGTTTCCATGTACGTAAGCGTAAGATATATTGATATTCATGAAGAACGGGATCGTTTCTTTGAGTGAGTCACGAGAGAATTGGTCTTGGAAAAAAAAAGAAAAAAAAAAGAAAAGAAAAAAAGAAACGAAAGGGAAATAAAAACAAAGAGAGAGAGAGAGAGAGAGGGGGGGGGGGAAAGTATCTCTTACAAATATCCGTCAGTTCTCCATAAGTTCTTTTAACGTTTATCGATTGGCGACTTAAAATTTTTTTTCTTTTTTTTTTTTTTTTTTCACAAAAAAAAAAAGAAAAAAAAATTTCCCAAAATCTTCTCTCGTTCATTCGTTCGCTCTATGATCCATTTTACTGTCCCTTTTTATTTGTTATATCGTCTTGCACGTGTCGCGTATAAACAGACACACACAGGCACACGTTAAACACACAGACACACGTTAAACGTACATGACATGCATAAGGACACACAGCGGACAAACTGCATTTGGTGTATGCATTAGTATTCAATTAGATGTCTGGTTTGTGTCTTGAAGAAGTGGTTTGTTAATTGAAGAAATGTCTCATCGCTGAGAGTTCGATCTATCTGGGAGTTTTTCTTTTTCTTTTTTTTTTTCTTTTTTTTTTTTTTTTTAAATCGAGCATATTGTACCATTGGTCGTGATATTTTTTTTTTTTTTTTTTTTTAATTAGATATTTACACGTATATATATATATATTTTTTTTTTCTTTTCTTTTTTTTTCTTTTCTTTTTTTTTTTAATCAACAACAGTGACCACGCTTATGGGATTATATTTTTATTTATTTATTTATTTATTTTTTTAGTTTTTTTTTATATATAAAATTTATTTCACCGAGTGAATTTCGTTCACTCGTTGACGGAAATTGATTGAAAAAGAAAAGGAGCAAAATAGAGAAGAAAAAAAAAAAAAGGAGAGAAAGAAAAGATTGATTTATTAATTAAAATTATAATAATTATTTGAAATTAAAAAATTATAAAATTATTTGAAATTAAAAAATTATAAAATTATTTGAAATTAAAAAATTATAAAATTATTTGAAATTATAAAATTATTAAAATTATAATAATTATATAATATTGTCCAGGACGTATACAGGACCCCATACAGGACGTATACAGGACCTGTACAGGACTCTTCGGAGGTCCTGTACGAAGAGTATTATTGAGAGTCTATGATCAAATTTTAGTTTATTCTCTTAGAGGAGACAGAGAGAGAGAGAGAGAGAGAGAGAGAGAGAGAGAGAGAAAGAGAAAGAGAGAAAGTTAGTGAGAGATTGAGAGAGAGAGAGAGAGAGAGAGAGAGATCGTTGTCCTTTCACGGACTTTAGGGGATCGGCGAACTGTGTTCTGTGGGTTTACTGGGCTCTCTACCTTACGGTTATAGTGAACGATCGGTCGATGAGTAACCACGGGAGACCAAGGCCATACCTTCTAGCTCGATAAACTCCATCGACTTTAAACAGCGACTACCAAGTACCATCAACATTTGCTACCAGGCAACTCTTTCGTTTTTGTATTTCTTGCCTCTCTCTCTCTCTCTCTCTCTCTCTCTCTCTCTCTCTCTGTCTCTGTCTCTCTCTCTGTCTCTCTGTCTCTGTCTCTGTCTCTCTGTCTCTCTCTCCCTCTCTCTTTTTTCCTTCTCCTTGACTACATTTCTGGAATATCAAATTC
Organism: Vespa crabro; assembly: GCF_910589235.1. Lineage (NCBI taxonomy): Eukaryota > Metazoa > Arthropoda > Insecta > Hymenoptera > Vespidae > Vespa > Vespa crabro. The sequence continues at coordinate 2,521,517 of NC_060979.1, forward strand.
GAGTTAGGCTGATCGATAAAAATAACTTTTGGAAAGAATTATTAATACCGCTACTCTCCAAATACAAGGTTGACCATAAATCCTTTGAGAGTTAATTCGTGTGTCCTGTTTCTTCTTCTTCTTCTTTTTTTTTTTCTTTTTTATTTTCTTTTTTATTTCTTTTTTTTTCTTTTTTTTTCTTTTTTTCTTTAGAACTACAAGCCTTGAGAAATATTTCGGTACAACGCGTATCAAAAACTTTATTTATTACGTTTGCACGAGTCTAGGCTAATGGACAAAAATATCTTTCGTGGGGGAAATCATCGATGGTGAGACTCGAAATAGATCGACTGATGATAGCCGACCAAAAAAAAAAGAAAAAAAAAATATAGCAAAAAAAAAAAAAAGAAACCAATTTTCTCTCCTCTACTTTTGTGATCATTTGAGATGAAACTTTTGTTCTAAGCGTGTATATTATTTTTACGCGGCACTTCGTCCTTTTCCTTTCTTTTCTTTTCTTTTCTTTTCTTTTTTTTTTTCGAGCAAACGTTTGTGAATAAAAATTTGTTAAAAAAAAAAAAAAAAAAAAAAAAAAAGTCCAAATTAAATCCAATTCCATAGAAATGATATTATCAAAGGGAAAACAATTAGATTCAAAAGAAAAGAAAAAAAAAAAGGAATCGATAAAAATTGTTTATACCTTAAAAAAAAAAAAAAAAAAAGAAAAGAAAGCTTGAATCTTTTCGATCGTCAATTTTGAAAATAAATCCAAACGAAATATGATCGTATTGTTGATGTCTATCGATTATATCATCAAATCAACATCCATCGTAAATCCTTACGCAAATGCAATTAAATAGAATTATCTTATCTCGAAATATCATTAGAAAAAATTCTCGCGCTAGTTGAGGTTGAACGAATAATATTTTCTTCCTTTCTTTTTTTTTCTTCTTTTTTTTTTTCCCCCTTCCATCTCTTTCATTTTCGAATTACGTTATCTTATCGTTATCATTACCTTTCGGATATCAGTTCTCTCATTGATCGCCGCCACCACTGTACGCCAGTGGTGGCGGCGACGTTATGACCTCCAACAAACGTAATACAGGTTTGCTTGGTTACATCGTAAAAGAATGTATCTGAATATTTCATGGACGTGTGTCATGCTTATACACACATAAAGAAAGAGCCTGAAAGAGAGAGGGGAAAGAGAGAAAGAAGGGGAAGCGATATACATATATATATATATATATATACTATATACATACGATACCATTTCCATAACAGTAACACTGTCTTTGAAATGTGGTATATAATGGATCAATTGTTATGTTCATTGGATCCGATCAATTTTAATGTTTCAATGAAATAAATCAAAACTTAATCGTATCTTAGAAAGCAATAATAGTCCTTAAAAAAAAAAAAAAAAAAACAAAAAAAAGTAATGGCGATCGTAGAAGACAAAGTGGGGGGGGGAGGGAAGAGGGGGAGAGAAAAAAAAAGAACCAGAAGAAAACAGGGCAAAATTCAAAATTCAAAATTCACTAAAGAGCTCTTGTTAGAGATATCTTTGGGTCCTCAGAAAACCAGTTTTCCTTATACCACCTAACCGTGAGAGGCAAACGAAAGAGGAGAAGAGTTGACCCCTCCCCACCTCATCTACTCCCCCTATTCCCTCCACCTGTACCCTCACCCTCACCCTCATCTCTCCCTCCATCTCTCCCTCTTTCGCTCCCTCCATTATTTCTTTACCTCTCACCCCTCTTTACCTCTAACCCCACTCCAGCTATCTATCTCCCCTCCCCGCTTCCCTTCCCACCCCACCCCCCACTTTCCTTCTCACTCTTCTCATCCTCTTTGCGTAACTGTTCGAACGGAGAATACCTTGGCTCCTTTCGAACGATTTCGTTCCAAGTCCCTTTCTTTCTCTTTGTTCTTTTCGGCCGATCAAGAACGATTATTATACGTAAGATTGACCTCGGGATATAATCCTAATCGCGTTTCGTTACCACAATTCCCTCTTACTTTCACTTAAAATTTTTCGCATAAACGACCACGAATATATCAGTTTTTTTTTCTTTTTTTTTTTTTTTTTTTTCTTCGAAGAATCTCCATTACGTTTGGATTATCTTTATCGACGAAAAGAATGTAGGAAAGAAAGAAAAGAGAAAAAAAAAGAAAAAGAAAAAGAAAAAGGAAACATCGTTGGTCATAATTCTTTTTTTTTGCGCGGGGTGAGCGGGGGTAGGAGGGAGGGGGTGGGCAGGGAGGAGGAAATATTATTATTAGGAGTTTCATCGTTTAGGATATTTTTTGTTCTTTTCTATTTGCCATTTTTTTTTTCTTTTTCTTTTTTGTGCAGGATGACGGATAGGGTGGGCTGGGGTGGGTTTTTTAGGACACTTTCTCGTTTTTGTTTTTTCTTTCTTTTCTTTTCTTTTCTTTTCTCCTCGCAAAAGATCCTTCAGTTTCGTCCTTTAGTCGAGCGATCATTTTCTTTTTTTACTTCGTAATTCCGAAAATGTCCGATTATTTCATTGTCTCGTTTATTTTTAACGATCTAGGAACTTTTGGCCCGTCTAGGAACTTTTCGCCCTTATTAATTCCATGAATTATAACGATCAAATTAGTTTTGCAAGTTTTTTTAATATCGCAAAATAAATTGCAATGTAAATTTTCAATATTTCCTTTCTTCTTTTCTTTTTTTTTTTTTTTTTTTTTTTTTTTTATATTTCGTTTATTTACTATCCATATAATAACAATTAAACGTCTTTTTATTAACGTTCGACGACGTTTAAAGAAAAAGTCAATAATTTTCTTCTGATAATCTGAAATCTGTCGCAAAAGACGAACGCCTTCGAGAGAGGTAATTTTAAGGGGCAGAAGAAAAAAAAAAAAAAAAAAAAAAAAAAAAAAGAAGAAAAAAAAGAAAGAATCCATCGAAACAAAAGCAAAAAAAATCTCGAATGGAAAGGCAAAAGAAACTGGTTTGTCTGGGGTACACACATGATAAATATAAAGATTAAGTTTTTAACAGAAGCAGCGCACGCGCATACGCGTTGATTTTCTGATAGAAAATCAACGAAGCTTGAAGAAAATAAAAAAAGAAAAAAAAAAAGAATACATATGCCCGTCTGTTAAATCGCACACAACGTATACACGCTTGCATTGACCTTTTTTTTTTACTGACTACAAAAGAAAAAAAAAAGAAAAAAAAAAAACAGAAAGAAAGAAAAATAGAAATCAATTCGAATTTCATTTTAACGTTCGAGAAAAAGCTTCCTTGTGCTTTCACGTTGGAAGCTTTACGAGTATCTAAAACTAATACGATCTTACGTAAGTCTGATACTAAATATAGTTATATACATACATATAACGCCGGTATTAGATGGTATTATACAGTATTACCGGAGTATTAATTCTCTAACGTTCTATCTAATAGCACGTGACGTTCAATAGTTAATAATGTCAATTCCGCAGGTTTTATATCTTAGATATTACTTCAACATTTCTTTTTTCTTTTTTTTTTTTTTCTTTTCTTTTTTCTCTCCTTTTTCTCTTTTCTTGTTGGGGTCCACTTTTATCCAGTTAACGGACGGAGATAAAAGGGAAAGAAAAAGAAAAAGATTTGCACACAAACACATACAAAATACACACGTCATCTGTATATATATATATGTATGTATATGTGTATGTATATGTATATGTATTTATGTTTAGAGTCTGGAACAGGAGAGGCATTTGTTACGTAGGAGATTGGAGGAAACTAAAGGCGAAAGTGAAGCTAGAGTTATCGAGCTTCAAACGGATTTAGAAACATTGAGAACTCAATTGGAGGAACAAAATGAACGTTCAAGAAGGGCCGAACGTGATCAGGCAACATTGGTTACGGAATTGACGGCACAAAACGCAAGATTGGCCGATCAACTTAGGGAGGCCGCAAAACAGGAGGAACAATTGTTCCTTGAGGTTAAATTGTTACGTGAAAAGTGCGCGCACAGGAGTAATACATTACAGGATCATGTCAGCAGTTTGGAGATTTTGCGGGATGAGGTAACGTGACCTTGAACTTATCTTTCTTTCTTTCTTTCTTTCTTTATTTTTTTTTTTTTTGTACTCGGTTTTCTTTTACAATCCTTCACGCGCGATGTACGTTCTATCTGATTGAATTATTGTTGTCGTTACTGTTTTCGTTGTTGTTGTTGTTGTTGTTGTTGTTATTCTTTCTTTCATCTGTTGCGCTTCAATCGGAGGACAACAAGTGTTCTGAAATTTCAGAATTCTTCAAACGTCTGTCATTGATTACGTGAATGACATTGTGAGTTATCGGAGATTTTTCTTGTTTTTTTTTTTTTTTTTTATTGTTGTTATTATTGTTATTATTATTATCATTTCTTATTTTCTCTGTGGAATTACGTAAACGATAGGAAGATTTGTTTTAAAGTGATATTGATCGAGAATATTTTATCGATAAATTAAAATTTTGTATAACCAATCGTTCGCATTATACTGATCTTGATAAACGATATGGATTGCGATTTGATAAATTAAAAAAGAAAACAAAAAAAAAAATCCCTAGATAATAAAAGTATCGATTCGTACGAATTCTAATTAACAATTATTTACGATATCCATTGAATATCTTGTGATCTTAAGAAACATCTCTGAATTTATAAATTGCGTCAGTTTTTGAAGAAAGAAAGAAAAAACAAAAAACAAAAAAAAAATATATATATATATATATGCATTATAATGTTGTATTTAATAAGAAAAGAAATAAATCTAAAGTGGTCGTGAAGATTACAATTTGACTAACCTAACAATTGTCCTTGTTATATTCTAAACGTAATGATATCAATTTGATTAGATTAATTAAAACCAATGGTTTTTTAATATCATCGTTTATCCTGAAAAAAGAATAGAGACGTTGGTATTATATTAGCGTTGTCTTATTTTTACAATGTTCACAAAGTTGACAAAGTACAATTGAAATATTAAAAAGAAGGATTTAAAAAAAAAAAAAAAAGTGATGGAATTGTTAAACACGTTTATCAGGTACAATTGGTATCCGCTCAGAGGACGGAATTAGAGAGGAGATCCTTGGAATTACGCGAGGAGAGAGCCAGGGCGGTCGCGGCTCTCGAGGAAGCTGAGGAGAGAGCCGCGGCCTTGGAACGGCTTGGACATGAGGCTGAACATCGAGCTAGACTGGCAGAACAAGAGAGGTAAGTTCGATTTAGGATTATATTTAAGAATCCCATGATTAACCATTTGATATACAATGACGTCTCTGAGACGTCATTCATTTCATGTGATATTGTAGACTTTGACGTGTCCGAAACGTCATTTATTTCATATGCCATTATAGACTTTGACGTGTCCGAGACGTCATTTATTTCATATGCCATTATAGACTTTGACGTGTCCTAGACGTCATTTATTTCATATGTCATTGTAGACTTTGACGTGTCCGAAACGTCAAGAATTGTCTTTGGCGACTAAATTACGTCCAATACGTAGCATCCAAACGAGCGAGATTTGGAATCAAATTTTATAAATTATGCGAATCCAATTCTGGGTATTACTATCGATTTAAAATATATACAGGACAAGACGTAATTCAAGGAAATAATGAACCTGTATCGAAGAATATTGTCATTCAACTAGCCGAACTCATTTTAGGGAAAGGATATACCTTGTTCCTAGACAATTGGTATTCGTAAAAAAACAAAAGAAAAAAAAATGGTAAATAATTGGTATCCTACGGACGCGTCGATGTGCATTTTATTTGTATGTCAAGGGGTTAATATAATTTTTTTTTTTTTGCGGAATATAATGTCATTCGTTTGATTTCAAAATGTTAGAGAAAAGAACACACAGAGAGAGAGAGAGAGAGAGAGAGGGAGAGAAAAACAAAACAAAATGTTTAAAATGATAAGATCACGAAATTTAACAGGCTAACGAAAGTCCTTAAAAAAAAAAAAAAAAAAAAATTCCCTAACTTCTGATTACAAATGTAATTAAGGATTATGATTTTATAGGGACGAGTTGGCAGCAGCCTTAGCAGCGATCGAAGTCGAGAGAAGAGGTAGATCCGGATCTATTCAAAAACCACCAAGGTCACTTCAAGTTGAGATGGAGTGCGAAGAGAGCGGAAGTTCATTGGGTGAACAGGAAGATCTAAGATCGGAAGTTACCAGAGCGGTTAAACGGTTGAAGGAACTTTGCGTTCATTTGCGTAGGGGAGAGGATGATTCAGGTTTACAAAGCGACTGCGACGAGTCCATGCTTGTCATTGCTAACAATACAGAAGCTGAAGTAAGTTAAAGTGGGATAGAGAATACCTTTTCAACGTCTCTGTCTCTCTTTCTATATATATATATATGTGTGTGTGTGTGTGTGTGTGTGTGTTGGGTATAGGGAGCTCAGATATCCTTTGTTCTTTAGTTTCCTGTTTCGACCCTAACGTTTGAGAGGAATATCACGAATACTTAAGAAATCGTCTTGTCAGCTTCAAATTTTTTGCTTACAATTTTCTTTTCTTTTTTTTTTTTTTCTTCCTTTACGAATAAAATAATGAATTGAAATTTTGCAAAAGAAATTACGAATAACCTTTCTTTTTTTATTTTTTTACTTGGACAAGATCATTCATTAGCTATGGCTTGTAAAAAAATTATCTAATTATTTTTGTTTATTTTTTTTTTTTTTTTATTTCTTATTTAGGTCAATTATCCAGGAGCATTGATGGAATTGGTCGAAGAAGTTTATAATTTGGCATTATCGGGTCGTGGTGCCCCAGGTGAATTAGGATTGGCTGTTGAATTACATCGTGTAAGGGAGGAATTGGATCAGACGAAGGAACAATTGAAACAAACCCAAGATGAATTGAAACGTCGTGGTGAGACATTGTTGGATACAACGAGTAAGCTCAGTGTATGCGAGGCCGAATTGAGAGGAGTTAAAGAGGAACGTGACAGAGCTAGAAATGACATGGAACATACGCAATTAACGAAGGACGAAATATTGGCACAGGCATATCAAGTTAGAGATCAAGCCGTAGCAAGGAAGAACAGAGCTGAGGTTGAATTGGCAAGAACAAGGATAGACGTTTTACAAGCTAACAGCCAATTGATGGAGGCAATACAACAAAAGGTTGAACTTAGTCAACAGCTTGAACAATGGCAAATAGATGTACAGGTTTTGTTGGATGAACAAGTACGTAGTAAACTAACGCCAACCTCTAATACCAATTCAATTGCTACAATTAATAAGGAATCCTCGGAGGTTGTTGCACCTGCTAGAAAAAAGAGAAGTAATAGCTCGTCCAAAAAAATGTTTGGGCTATTTTGACGAAGGTGAAATTGATTAATTGAATGAATTCTATTTTATCCTTATTCATTTCGCATACTCTCAGCTATATCCCAGCGATATATCAATTCTCTTAAAATGAAAAATTCGCACGACAATCGATTATCAACGAAGAACCATTGTATCGTTTATTTCTTAACAGTGTACGAACTACTTATTCGACGATTGATTTTTATTGAGATTTTAGGATTTGGAAGAAGAAGAAAAAAAAAAAAAAGAAACAAGAAGAAGAGGAAGAAGAAAAATATTTCGAAATATTTGGAACGTTTGGAAGCAAAACAAAAAAAAAAAAAAGAAAAAAGAAGAAAATAAAATATGTTTACGGTGTTTATAATTGTTTAAACAAATTCCATTGTTTCTACGTGAACACTATTTGAACATTATAGCCGAACATTATAGTCGGCTTGAACGATCTCGAACTTTTGTGTATATAATTATTACTCTTTCTTATTGATGACGATTAGATAAAAGAATGTAATTAGGGTAATTTGTATAGGACAAATGATTAGGAATAGTGTTAGGGCAATTGTGTACTTAACATTTATATCATTATCATTATTATTATTATTATTATTATTACTATTACTATTACTATTATTATTATTATTATTATTATTATTACTATTATTATTATTAATATCATTAGTATTATTAATATTATCCGTCCAGGATGAAAGTGAAATCAGTGAAGTGAATCAACGAAATTTTTTTTCGAAAAGTGAATATTTAAAGGACAATAGACAATCAGTGTGCAATAAAAAAAAAAAAAAAAAAAGAAAATGATTTGATAAGGACTAATCGAAGTTTGCTAATTAATATTAGATCCATATCAGATTGTTTATAATAATGTGTAATTCATTATCGGATTGATTAACATCAGGATTATTTATTTAATAAAATCGTGCTGTGTTGCGAATTTGTTTGTATATTTCTTTTTTTTTTTTTCGTTCTTTTTTTTTCTGAAATTATAAAACGAATAAACAAATTACATTGGATCAACGTCGGAGTTGGGATATTTTGTGGATTTGTAGAGTGAGAGAAAGAGTGTTTTCTTATTTTTTTTTTTTTTTCCTTTTTTTTTTTTTGAAAAGTATTTCTCCTGATAATTTATTTTTAACATTAAATGAGGTGTCCCTAAAAATCATCCCTTAATGTTTTGGATGTTTTTATTTATTAATTTATTTTTTATATTTTATTTTTATTTTTTTTTTTTTTTTTTTTTTCTTCAAAGTAGAAACCAAAAAAGTTCATTAGAAATAGTTATCTGTAATTGAAGAGTGTGTTTGTGGGTTAAAAATGAAAAAAAAAACAAACAAACAAATACCCCCCACGAAAGAGCCCATACGTTGAATCATGAAATAAAAAAAAAAAAAAAAAAAAAAAAAGAAAAATATTAAAAGGGTAGATAACAAGGGAAAAAGTAATTGTAAAAGTAATGAGAATTTATTGATAATTAAGATTGAAGTGAATTATTTTGAAAAAGAAAAAAAGAAAAAGAAAAAGCGAATGAACATTTATATTACACACAATTGTGCGTTTGTAGAGAATCCTTTTTTGTTTTTTGTTTTTTTTTAAATTTTATCTCTGGACGATCTTTGTTTCAAGACGAAGAGGAGGAAGAGGAGAAGGGTGAAAACTACCCTCAAGGATAACGAATTATTGTTTCATCTTCAATGTCATAATGTCAACTGTCACAAACATAGAAAAAGTTTATTAGAAAAAAAAAAAAAAATAGAAAAAACAAAAGGATTGGTGCAATTATGCGATCGTCATCGTTCAAAGATAATAAATAAATAAAAATAAAAAAAAAACCCAAACGCACCCCCGAAACAATGAATAATAATAATAATAAATAATAATAATAATAATAATAATAATTTTTTTTTTTAATTTTATTATAAAAACGAAACGCCAGACTTTTTTTTTTTTAATCTTTTTTTTTAACGAGATGCCTCTCGAGAACGTGGGATTTCACGAGGGGTTGGCAAACTACCCTTAAAATTGCGAAAGTCCTTTCCTTTTTTCTTTTTTTTTTGCTGACGCGAAGCAATTTACGTATTTGCGAATAACGAAAAAGGAATTTGTTAAGAAAAAGTTCTTCGCGATTGTCTCTTCGTCGCTTAAAAAAAAAAAAAAAAAAAAAAAAAAAAAAAAAAAAAAAGAAAAAAAAAGTAAATAAAAAAACAAATAACTAAATAAATAAAAAATGAAGGAGAATAAAAAATAAAAAAAAATTCAGACGCCGCCATGAAATCATAATAATTAATAAATAATAATTGTCATAATGAGAATAAAGTGCGAGCTGGTTTTTTTTTTTTTTTTTTTTTTTTTTTTTGAAAAGAAACAAATAGGCATTTATTCACAAGAGGCAGGTGTAGTAGTTACATTAGTTCATTTCATTTCTGTCGCTCTTACATGCATATGCATATGTCCGGCACAATACGGCATGCACAATACATATGTACACACACATATATATATGTATGTATATATATATATATATATATATATATATATATATATATATATATACACACACATTATATATATATACGTAGCAATCTCCACACATTTTTTATCCATATATGTATATGTATATATATATATATATATATATATATATATATATATATATATATATATATATATATATATTTTTTTTTATATATATATGTATATATAATTTTTTTTGTTAATTTTTTTTTTATTAATAATATAATAATCGATCGATCCAACTACGCAATACAAATTGGGCATGAACAATCTGGGAGCGGGTGCATACAAACTGGTTTTTTTTTTGTTCTTTTTTTTCTCTTTTTTTTTCTCTTTTTTTTTTCCTTTTTTATTCCCCTTGGACAATGTCTTCCGTTTTTCTTTTTTTTTTCTTGATCATCCCATCCGTCATCATTTTCTTTTTTTTCCTTTTTTTCCTTATTTTTTTTTTTTTGTTCTGCACACGAAACGCCGACGATATTCTGGTATAATTTTTTTTTTATTTTCCCTTTTTTTTTGCGTCTTTTTTTAATAATAATAAATACCTCGTTATTATTATTATTATTATTATTATTATTATTATTATTATTATTATTATTATTATTATTATTATTAATATTATTATTATTGTTATTATTATTATTATTACTATTATTATTATTATTATTATTATCGTTATTAATAATAATATTCCTCCTCTTCCTGTTTTTGTTTTCTTCTTATGTGTTTTCCTTTTATTCTTCCCTTATCTTTTCTTTTCTTTATCGATCATCATCATTTTATACGCAAAACAAACGTGATTAAGTTAAATTTTATTTCCGAGCATAATCATGTTCGTTCTGTTCTCTTCTTATTTTTCTTCGATGCTTTCTCTCTCTCTCTCTCTCTCTGTTTAGTATCCATTTTTCTTTCTTTTGACCATTTTTTAATTATTATTATTATTATTTTTCTTTTTTTCACTTGCGGTGCAAAGAAATTCACGATTGACGTGCCACGCACGTCATGTTTCTGCAACAATCGCCTGACGACGTGTGTAACACGTCACTGGCGTTCCAATAACAGAAACATCTCGACGTGCGTGGCACGTCTTTCCATCGCAAGTCGTTAACAGTACGATACGCGTTGCTTTTTAT
>NC_060979.1:2542486-2547486 GCF_910589235.1 Vespa crabro
TGCAGCGAGAGAGCCTCGTCTCAGGATTCGCCTTGTTTATTTCTACGACCGGTGATAGAACCAACGAGCGATTTCAAGGTCGCCCCTAATCCCCTACCACTTGGTGTGTTCAGGCTAGTTGCGTTTCTGAATCCCTGGGGATGTGCGTCCAAACATTTCTGATACCTCAGCTATTGAATCAATTATTATTATTATTATTATTATTATTATTATTATTATTATTATTATTAGACTATGTTACAATTATCGAATCGATGGGATTACGTATGATTTATCAAGTTATTATAACAACAAAGATATCAATTGTTTTTCCAATAACTATTTATTCGTTAGATTAATTTATAAGTCCTACGGGATTCGTTCTAATGTCATTGTACTATGATATCACATTTATTATTTATACAATAGAAAAGAAATATTATCATTCTCAATAATCAATTGATAATATTTATTTGAGTTTATTTAATGATTTTGATTTTGATTTTGATATAATAGAAAAAAAAAAAAAAAGAAAGAAAAGAAAGAAAAAAAACATTTCTAATTTCATCCCTCAGTTATTGATAAGAAAAAAAATAAAAAATAAAAAGAAAAAAAGAAAGTAAAAATATTCGACTAATAATTGTCAATTTGTTAAATCCATTTATACATTTCAATTTAGATTGACACGTTTCCAATAATTCCAATTATTATAACAAATGAACGTAACAATTGCTTTTCTAATAACTAACAATTCTAATAACTTTTCTAATAACTAACAAAGAAATATTATCATTCTCAATAATCAATTGATAATATTTATTTGAGTTTATTTAATGATTTTGATTTTGATTTTGATATAATAGAAAAAAAAAAAAAAAAAGAAAGAAAAAAAACATTCCTAATTTCATCCCTCAGTTATTGATAAGAAAAAAAAAAAAAAAAAAAATAAAAAGGAAAAAAGAAAGTAAAAATATTCGACTAATAATTGTCAATTTGTTAAATCCATTTATACATTTCAATTTAAATTGACACGTTTCCAATAATTCCAATTATTATAACAAATGAACGTAACAATTGCTTTTCTAATAACTAACAATTTGTTGAATTAATTTAAATCCTACGTGATCTCTATTATCTAATATCATTGTTAATATCTTTGATTATTATTTATACAATAGAGAAGTATTATAAATTCCTAAAGATCAATTTGTTATATCCATTTAATGATTTAGATTTTGATTTTATTAATAGAAATAATAATTTCTAATCTAATACCTAAGCTATTGATAAGAAAAATATTAGCCTAAGTATTATCAATATATTTATATATATATATATATATGTATTATTTATTGGAATTCAATAATTTGAATATATTATGAATTAGGATCGATCAATGTAATTATATTACCTTGCAAGCTGCTTCGATCGTTTTGCAGAGAGCACCGCTGCTAGGCTCACAATTGAAGACATGTGCGATGAAAAGATCTTGAGCTGTATGCATTATGAAGGCGCATTGTTTAACGTTACGACCAATTCCAAGGAAGGACAAATAACGAACACGACATTCGGTGATCAATTTATCATCCTACGAATATCAAATATTCAATTAATTTTAATCATGTTAACAATTAATTCTAATTTAATTATTATTATTATTATTATTGGGGATGAAACGAAAAGTTTGTTGTTGCGGATTATTTATGAAAAGAATAATAATAATAATAAGATCGACAGGAACAACAACAACAATAACAACAACAATAACAATAACAACAACAACAACAACAACAACATCAACAACAACGGCAATAAAAGATAGGAAAACAAAAAAAAAAATGTACACTTACGTTTGGCGTGAGTATAGAGATCATGCTAGGTGCTACTGCAACATTAACGTTTCGCCATTGATTCAATGGTGTGTTTGACACGATATGATCTATCGCGTCATTTAACACTTCCATACCAGTTGCCGAAGTAACCTGCATCGAGCCAAGATATTGTGCCTTTAATACTTTCTTTGGTTCTTCCATTGGCGTTGGAAATGATTGTGCTGTAATGATAAACGATCGTTCTTTCTTTTCTCTTTTTTTATTTTTTTATTATTATTATTATTAATTATCTTAATTTAATTATGAAGATTACTCACTGACTAGGGCCTGTCCGTTTCTGTGAAAACGCCGATGTTCAGTTGGTAAATTCGTCGGTCTCGTTGCCAGGCTCGTTCGACCATTGATATCAACAGGCTTTGCTAAATTCTGATGTTGTGATCGTTCGATCATGATCTTCTTACATATGTCACGAAGTGTATTTGCGATCGTACGTGCTGGGATGTCGCAACGGAACACATGACACATGTGCTTACGTGTTGATCTGTCTCTTGCTACATAAGCAAAGTCCCTTGACAAATTTAAACAATTGATTAATATTAATCTATCCTTTTATTCGTTTTCTTGTTTTTTTTTTTTTTTTCTTTTTTCTTTCTTTTCTTTTTTTAATTCTTTTAATAATTAACAATTAATTAATTTAAGTTCATCGTAAAGTTTATCTCAAGAGTTGAATTTTTTCTTGTCAGATATTTCAATGTCAGATAAATCAATATTTACCTCTCACTGGTTGAGTTCGTCCAAAAGATTTTTGAATTGGACATGTAACAAATGTTCATTGATTAATATCAAAAAGAATTTTCTAAGGATTTTTGATTAACTAGTTTCTTTTTGTTTTGTTTTGTTTTGTTTTCTTTTCTTTTCTTTTTTTTTTTTCCTTTTTTTTTTGTTCTGTTTTATCATTATCATTGTTGCTATACAGTTGTTATTGTTGTTGTTATTGTTGTTATTGTCGTTGAATACAACTTACCGGCAGTGATCTCTTCCAACACCCCAAACTCTGACTGTGTGAATTGGCTGAGTGTTCAGTACCGTAAGATTTTCTGGATCGATTAGTTTTAGGGCTCCCTCGTCTAAATCCATGAACAAATCTTTTCCCTGTAATGTTTCGTTAAACAAATTTTTTATTATTTTTCTAATATTTTTCTTTTTTTCTTTTTCCTTTTTCTTTTTCCTTTTTTTTTTTCCTTTTTTTTTTTCTCTTTTTTTTTTTTCTTTGCCAATAACAACAGCAATCCTTTCAATCAAAATTGTCAAATTTCAACTTTCAAATTAATCCAAATATTTGTCAAATTTCCAAAATTTTCTCTTTTAATTTTCACACAATTTCATTTTCACTTTGCGACACTTCGAAACTTTCAAATTCCTAAATCCGCGCTGCATATTTTCAAATGGACGATATCCGAATTGTTTTGGCGATTTGCAAAATCCAACGATTGCGAAAAGAAAAAAAAAAAAAAAAAAAAAAAAAAAAAAAAAAAGAAACAAAAATCTTACAATATCTACAAATCTGCAATCTGCATAGCTTTTAAGAAAATTGTTGTCAACAAATCGATATAAAAAACTTGCGATTACTCCACCTTGTTTATTTTTTTCTCTCTCTCTCTCTCTCTCTTTTCGTTTCAAGCAAAATTGCGGTTACATGGACTGATGGTAAGAAAAAAAAAAAAAAAAAAAGACATTGCAATTTGCAAACTAAAGAAAAAAAAAAAAAAAAAAAAAAGAAGAAAATTAATATTGTAAATCCTCGGATCAGAGATTGTTGAAATTTGCAAGTTCATCAAAAATTGTCGAAATTGAGAAAATCGATCAAATTTAAACGAAGAAAACAAATTTTCTTCGATGACCGATTAAAGCTGAAGAAAGAGAAGAAGATGGAGAAAAAAAAAGAAAAAGAAAAAAAAAAAAAAAGGAAAAAAGAAAAAAGAAAAAATGAGAAACTTACATCACCCCATCGTCCAACGACATCGAGTAGATCATTTCTACCGAGCGATAGATCAACGATACACTTGTTAACCGCTTTGCTAGATCTTTCAGGCGTTAGATCCTCCTCAGCAATTTCTGTCCAGCCTAACGATCGTACAGCGAATCTAATCGGCTTATCCCTACCCTCAGAATCGGCTCTGGCTGGATAACTTCTTCGTCTTTTCAATTTGATTGATAGAAAAAAAAAAAAAAAAAGAAAAGAATTGTTTTTTTGTTTTTTTGTTTTTTTTTTTCTTTTTTATATAAATACAATCAAGTCAATCGATAAGAACAATTAATTAAGAAAATATTGATCTTACTTCAGTGCCAATTCGACCTTCCTTTTGTTCTCCAATTCCTGATCAAGAGCCGAGCTAGTGTTGCTACGTGTTACGGTATTAACCATACCACCAAGACCATGAAAATTATTTATCTGCAAGAACAATGGCATTTATTTGTTTTTGAAGTGCCACGTACAAAAACAAAAGAAAAAAAAAAAAAAAAAAAAAAGGAAAAAAAAATTATACAATTTATCAACGTAGCTCTCTACCGCTAAAACGCACCCCCAACTCCCAATATTTACGCAAGCTCCCACCACCTGCTGACCGTCTACTTCGCTTAACCCTCTCACCAAAAAAAAAAAAACAAACGAACAAACAAACAAACAAATCAATTGGAAACTCACGCTGTCGTTGTCCTTGACCAAGCTTCTGCGATTCTCAGTTTTGTTATGCAACGGCGCTTCAGGCGGTTCCCTTTGAATGTTACCACTTTTAACGTGCCAGTAATAAGGGCCATTTTCGTCTGAAAGAAGGAAGAAGAAGAAAAATAAAAAAAAAGAAAAAAAAAAAGAGGAAAAAAAAAAAAAAGAAAAGAAAAAAGGAAGCAGTTAGAGGATCTCGTTAGAGATCTAGTAGACAAAAAAAAAAAAAAAGAAAAGAAAATAAGTCCACTCCTTTGCCTCCTGTTCTCACCCCGCCCCGCTACCCCCCAAACCCACCTCCAAAAGAAAGAAAATTAAGTAGAAAAAAAAAAAAAGAGAAAACAAATAATTAGAATGGATACCTTCGTGTTTCTGCCAACCGGGCGGCAAGTTTTCATCCTTGTCCTCGGAATCATTCGTGTCAACGTCGTTAGGCGCCTTGTCCTGAATATTATTTTGCAATGCGG
>NC_060979.1:2552486-2602486 GCF_910589235.1 Vespa crabro
TGGGTTAGGTGAAATTGGCGATATGCCAGAAAGAGGTTTTAGGGTTGATAGAGTAAGATGGATAAAGATAGAGATAGATAGATAGATAGATAGATAGATAAAGTGAGAGAGAGAGAGAGAGAGAGAGAGGGGGAGGATTTTATGATATCATCAATGCGGTTCAACCGCAAAATTGATCGATCAATCCCATTGATAATGCGGAATATAATGATTTTGAATTTGGTATAGGGAATACTTTTTTGGGGGTCGAGCGTTTTGATTGTTACATAATAGAAATAACCTGTTATTTTACAGTTTCATTATCAACAACGAAGCCGCAGCAAAGTGATACCAATCAACGATGTTATCAATCGTTTTTGAATGAGATAAACAAAAAAAAGAAAAAAAAAAAAAATATAAAAAACAACAAAATTATCCAATGAACGAACGAACATCAACAAATCCGTAATAACGAACAAATTAACGATCTTAATTTGATCATGGAGAAAAACAGGAAAGAATGAAAGAAAGAAAAGAAAAAATAATTAAAAGGAGAATTTCTCCAAAGTGATTATACATAAATCGATATCGTTGACGATAGTAAACGTAGTCCCACGTGACTTCAAACGTAGACAAGTTTAGCGTAATTAGAGGACGGTAATTAGCGCTGAGTCATAAACTCTCAAGGCCAATTGCACCGACCAAAATCGGCTGAAGGGGGAGACCGCGAGAGTCCACCTATCATGTACGTTTACTCTCTATATGTATATATGTTTATGTATATATATATATATATATATATATATATATATATATATATATATAAATACATATATACATACATACATACATACATATATGTATATGAATGTATGGACGTGTGGGTTTACATCTCGTAACTTTCAGTCAGGTGTAATTAAACCCAATTAGGTCGTAAGGCGAGATACTCGCGAGGCACCTGTCCGTATGCAGTAAATTACACCACACGAAGCCCGTTATTTATCCCATCCTGTTGAAATCATGATACTTTTCTTCTTTATATCTTTTTCTTTTTCTTTTTTTTTTTTTTTTTTTTTATATTTTTTCGAGCAATTGAGAGGGATTGGAGATTAGGCCATCTTGGATTTTTGGTTTGTTTTTTTTTCTCACTTCTTGTTAAAATTAGAATACCGGTATTAGGTACTACGTTATAAGTTCAAAATTGAAGAACGATCAAGATTAATGATGTAACTGTAACATCCGAGAGGTTTTTTTTTTTTTTTTTTTTTTTTTTAGTTTTTTTTCGGTTTCTTGATTTTTATGAAAAATCGTAATATCTGTCTTCGTTATATCGTACTTTTTTAATAATTATAATTGATTAATTTAATGAATGATATTAATTAGTTTTATACGATTAATACGAAACGTGTCAATTTTTCATTCCAGTAGAGTCAATTCGTAAATTGTATGGGATGTATTATTATTAGTAATTAATAATTTGTTTTTCTATATCCAAGAAAAAAAAAAAAAGAAAAAGAAATTAATTATTATTATTATTATTAATAATAGAAAAAATAAAGAATAATAACAAGAAATAAATAAGAAAACAAATTATTACTATAATAAGGAAAAAAAAAGAAAAAATCTTTTCTCAATATAGAAAGAAAATTCGTATAAAATTTTTTCAAAAATTATATACACGAACAAACAAAAGCAAAAAAAAAAAAAAAAAAAAGAATAATAAAAAATGGAAAAGAATAATGACATAAAAATAAACCAAATTGAAACAAAAAAAAAAAAACATACGTACATATATAAAATATACTTTTCTCTTTTCTACGAATTATTCTACAAATAAAAAAATAAAAGAAAAAAAAAAAAATTCTACAAATTACTCATCGAAAATCGTATAAAATCCAATCTAACGTCTAACGTCTAACGAAAAAGTGAAACGAAACGAAAAAAAAACAAAAAAAAAAAAAGAAAAAGAAAAAAAAAGAAAAAGGAAGAAGAACGAAAGAAGGAATGACGATAAGAGAAGATGAAAGAAGAAACGTCGTAGATGAAAAATTCGATGAAAGGGAATAAAGGATAAATGGAGGTATTAATAAAACGAAATAAAATGAAAACAAAGAAAAAGAAAAAAAAAAAAAAAGAAAAGAAGAAAAATAGAAAGAAATAATACGACAGAGAACGAGAAAACAGAGATCGAATACTTCGTACAATGGACAAGCCATTTATCGAAGCCAAATCGAAGAAGGGTTCACTACGGATGGGGGAGGGGAGGGTCACTTAGAGGAGAAATAAAAAAAGAAAAAGAGCAAAAGAAGCAAAAATAAAAGAGAGAGAGAGAGAGAGAGAGAGAGAGAGAGAGAGAGAGAGAGAGAGGAGAATGGAAAAAGAAAGAAAGAAACAAAAGATGAAAGAAAGAAAGAATAAGCGTAAAGAAATATAGAGGTGGGCATGGGTGGGCAGGGATGAGTCAAAGGGTGGGCAGGAAGGTGGGCAGGTTGGTTCGAATTTTAGAATGTTACAAAGAAGGAAAGGAAGGTGGAGTGAGGTCTTTTTAAACGTGCAGAGAGTCAACTAGCCGATAAGACATACGCCAGTGCCGTATCTATAAAAGAGAAAACCTGAACTCTTCACTATCTCTCTCTCTCTCTCTCTCTCTCTCTCTCTCTCTGTCTTTCTCACTCGCTCTCTCTTACTCTCTGTCTTTCTCACTCGCTCTCTCTTACTCTCTGTCTTTCTCACTCGCTCTCTCTTTCTCTCTTACTCATGAGGGTCGAATGGAAGGGTGCGGAATAGCAGGGGTAGTTTAGGGGTGGGTGGGGGGTGGCTTCGCCGGTAGTATGTATTGATCGAAGCGAAGAGAGGAGCACCCTCTCTCTCTCTCTCTCTCTCTCTCTCTCTCTCTCTCTCTCTCTTTCTCTCTCTCTCTCTGTTACACTCTCTGGTTCTGGCTCACTTTCTACGGACGCCCACGTACACTCGCCCCCTCTCTTTTCCTTCTTCATACAATTCCATCCGTCCTTTTCTTTTTCTTTTATTTTTCTCTTCTTCTACTTCTTCTACCGTACTTCTTTCACTGTACTTCTTCTTACTTTTTCTTGTTCTTATTCCTCTTTATTTCGTTCTGTTTTTCTTTTTTTTTTTTAAATGATTTTTTGTTCTCTCTCTCTCTCTCTCTCTCTCTCTCTCTCACTCGATCTGTTTTTTTTTTGCCTGTTTGTTAGTTTTTATTTTATTTTACTGTTTTTTATTTTACTTTTTTTTTTTTTTTGTTCATTACGTTTGAAGGTTTCTTCTCGTCGGACGAAAGAGAGAGACAAAGAGAGAAAGAGAGAGAGAGAGAGAAGTGGGCCCGATTGACACCCAACAAATTGCATCGTTAGCCCGATTTTACGAACCGTGCCAAATTTTATCTGATAATATTGTATTATTCATTCCTCTTTCTAGCTTTCTATTTGTTTATGAGAGCGAGATAAAGAGGATTGAGGGGTGAAGGTGTGGCGAATGATGATTTGTTCTGACGCATCGTGACGATCCTTTTGTCTTACGGATGTTGCATTGAAATTTTTCTTTATAAATATATATATATATATATATATATATATATATATATATATATATATATATATATATATATATGTTTGCGTTTATATGATATTAATAATAATAATAATAACAATAATAATTTATACATTCATAAAAATGTTGTAAATATACAATAGTTGTTAGAAATTAATTAGAATTATCTTTCTTTTTTTCTTATTTTCTTTTCTGTAAAAATATTTTAGATCCTTTAACAATGCAATTACGTTGAAATATTTTTGCGATCTTCTCATTTTATTTTTTTCTTTTTTTTTTTTTTTGTTCGACCACACATACATACGCAAATCGTTTTCATTCGAAATCAATTGGAATCCATTTTATTTTCGTGAAAAATGACATTTCTTGCGTTGAAATAATTTGCAAATTTTCTTTTTCTCTTTTCAAAATTTCAAACTATCGACACAGTACTTGCAATGACATTTATACGTATCGAGGGTTCATATTAATTCTATTGTTTACAAAAATTCCCACCAGCTCATATACCAAAAAAAAAAAAAAAATAATAATAATAACAATAATACAAAGATCTAATCATTTTGAAAATATAGAAATTCACTGACACGATGGATCCATTGGATTCTTTAGTATTTCCTTTTTTTTTTCTTTCTTTCTTTTTTTCTTCATCATAACGATCGAACATCTAAGAGGATCAAGTTTAAATGAATATCGAAAGGACAATAACCGTGGATCTAAATAGAGTTCGGATGTAAATTAGAAGGCGTTAAAAAGCGTTAGATTCTAAGCACGCACAAAATTCGTTCGGGCAAACGAGCATGAGAGGTGTCGTCGTCCCTCCCCTATCCCCTTCCACCCCATTCTGCCCCCTTTCAGCTTTTGATCGCATTTTATCGCATAAGTTAGATTAAAATCTTAAAAGAGGGAGAGAAAGAAGAAGATGAGAGTCTTACCCTTCGAAGTACTCTTCCTCCCCCTTACTACCCCCTATCACCCACCCATCCTCTGTTCTCCTACCACTTTGTTTCCCCACCTTCGTCTTCGCCATCAGCAACACCATTCCTTTGAAAAGAGGAAGAAGTAAGAGAAAAACAAAAAATGACGAGAGAAATTAGCGGGGATAAGAGGGGATAGGGGAGGGAAGGATTGAGGGTGAGAAGGGGGATAGGGAGTAGGGATAGACGTTGAGACGATTTTAGAGTTTCGTATATTAATAAAAAGAGAAAGAGAGAGAGAGAGAGAATGATCGTAAAGATAACGATTAGAGTGAGGGGAAAGAAAGGGCCGGGGGGGGGGGAGAAAGAGAAGGAGAGGTAAAAAGAGAAAAATGTAAAATCAATGAAAATTGGGAATAGAGAAAAAAAAAAAATAAAAAAAGAAAGAAAGAAAGAAAGAAAAGAAATTCCTTTTGTTACTAATTTTCTGGGCTAATGTTAGAAAAGAAAAACAAAATAAAATCATTGTTATATAATATTAGAAATATAAAAATCATTAGAATAATAATACAATTGGAAGTAGGGTGTATATTAGAAAATATGTTTTGGTAGTGGATAATTCATTAGAAAATCTATTTGAAAGTAGAAAATTCATTAGGGAATATATATTGGAAAGGGAAAATTCATTAGAAATAGATAAATCGTTAGAATGTAGAAATCGGGATATAATCAATGTGAAAAAAGGTGTTAGACATGAGTGAGTTGATAAAATCGATGGGAAAAGAATGTTAGAAATGTAAAAGAGGAAAGGCCATTAGAAGGATATTGGATATAAAAGAATCGTTAGGGGAAAAAAAGAGAATGTTAGAAATAATTAGAGAAAAGGCATTACGAAAAAGGAAAAAAAAAAAAAACCAAGAATTGGACGTAGTAAAATCGTTAGAAAACAAATATTAGAAATTGAAAAAGAAAAAAAAAAAAAAAAGAAAAAAAAAGAAAAAGGAACGTAGTCATTAAAAAAAAAAAAAAAAAAATGTTAAAAATGTGGAGATAGAAAGGGGGGTGGAGAAAAGTCATTAGAAAGATATTAGAAATAAGAGAGAGAGAGAAAAAAGAAAAAGAGAAATCTCATGAATTCGAGAATTAAAAATGAGACGCAATCCTATCTTTCAGAGGAAAACAAAAAAAAAATATTTTCTATTCGTTTAACGAACGAGTATATTAGATACGGGCAAACACCTTTATCATTCCCATGGGTATATATCCCATATGATAAGTAAGAGAAAAGGACAGAGATAAAAAATAATATAAAAATTCCCTAGGATTTCATAGAGAATGTTTTACTTGTTTCCTTTTCTTTTTCTTTTTTTTTTTTTTTCTTCCTTTCCTTTCCTTTTTTAACCAATATCCTTCTCCATTCCTCTTTTCTATTCTTAACCATCCTTTCTTTTCTCTCACGAAGGAATACTAATCAAAATGCACACGTCATCACTCTCTCTCTCTCTCTCTCTCTCTCTCTCTCTCTCTCTCTCTCTCTCTCTTTTTCTTTTCCGTCTATTTATATAAAAAGAACACTGTTACTGTAACATAAAATTTTATAACTCAAAAGAAAAAAAAAAAAAAGAAAAAAAACCACCTTCGACATACACCTCTTCGTAATCCCTTTTTGCGTGGTCCGATAAAAAAGGAAAAAGGAAAGGTACGAGCAAGATAGAGAGAAAAAGTAAGAAAGAAAGAAAGAGAGAAAAAAAGAGATAAAGAAAGAAAGAAAGAAAAATGAAGAGAAGGAAAAAAGAGAAAGTTTTCCTTGGCAAATAAAAAGAAAGGAGTTTTATCCTTTTACGCGTATTAACTCATAAAGATATATTTAATATGATAATTATGACGATAAAGGTCAACCTATAAATGACATTCGGTAATTATCGGTTTAATCTTAATTACACATCTGGGTTAACACGTTCCGTGCCGCGTGTACCACCGGTGGTACACGTCAGGCTGGATTCTCGAGCGGCGTGTACCACCGGTGGTACACGCAGTCATTTTTTTTCTCTCTCTCTCTCTTTAGTCAAAACATCAAATGGCCTGAACGACAAGTCAAGCAAAAATGGCTTGGCACGGAACGTGTCAATACATCTCTCTTTTTTTTCTTATATATTTATATACGTAATATATATATATATATATATATATATATATATATATATTTTTTTTTTTTATGTACAATTATATTTAATTATATTTATATTATAGATACATATATATTTTTAAGGATGACTTTTCGTAAGAAATTTTTACGAAACAAAAGAAAAAAAGGAAAGAAAAAAAAAGAAAAAAAAAAGAAGGATACATTAGAACTAACCTCTCGATCATCTTACTTACTTGGTTTTTCTTTTTTTTCTTGCTTGCAAACAAAAAGGAAAAAAAGAAGAGTAATGATAAAAGAAAAAAAAGAAAAATAATGATGCAAAAAAAAAACAAAAACAAAAAGAAAAATAATGGTGCAAAAAAAAAAAAACGTGGATACAAAAAAGATGTATCCATAATTCAGGTTGTTCGTGGGAGAAAAGTAAAGGCGAATATATATGTGAATATATATATATATATATTAGATACAGTAATGGTGATACCACGTGACACGTTTCTATGTAGCTATCTCTCTTTCTTTCTCTTTCTTTCTTTCTCTCTCTCTCTCTCTCTCTCTCTCTCTCTTTCTCTCTCTCTGGAACATTGAGAAATTACTTGGACCAGACATCCAGGAACAAAGTCGTGATGAGTCACATGCACGCGCACGCTGTTCGATCATAAATCCTTGAAATGGAATCCTTCTCCCTTCCCTTACGTCCCTTCACCTCAATATGACCATCACTATACCCCCACCACAGATCCAACCCCCTCATCCATTCCACCCTACTTTCTTCTTCTTAGGTTCTCTTAGTTCTTACAGTAATTTTTATAGGACATAATTCGATAGATCCATAGAAACTTGATTAGTCTTATCATATCTTTCTTATTTTTATTTTTTTTTTTTTTTCATATTGAATCCTTCTAATATATTTCTAATATATACATATATATATTTATATATATATATATATATATATATATATATATAAATATATATAAATATGTATATGTATGTAAATTTTTTATTTGTATATGTATATGCTGTATTTATGTATGAGAAAAATTAATTTCGAGTATATCACTCGACAATTTGATAAATCAGATATATGTTATATTATTTATAATATGTAATATATTATTGTTAAATATTATTAATAATAAAATATTATAGATTTAATATTGATATATTGATTAAAATATAATATATCAATCATTGGATAAAAATTTTCTTCGATTTTGTATTGTACATTATGTTCAATGTGAAATTGTACATAATATGGGAGGTGGTAGAACAGTGGTTCTCAATGATCGATAATTTTGTTAATCTAATTCGTACGAATAAGTCGAATTATTTTCTTCTTATTTTTTTTTTTCTTTTTTTTTTTTTTCTTTTTCTTTGACAATTTCCCTCAACGTACAATCGAATAGTATTGATGTCATGCGTTAAATCGAAATTTTCTCGTTAAAATAGCAGTGATTCTCAATCGTCGCTGAATGCTTTTTGATAGTTCAAATAAAAAAAAATAATTTGGACGAATAATCTCGAAGATGAACGAAGACGATTATTACCATTCTTTTTTTTATCTTTATCTTTTGAAACGCCGTGATATCCATTTAGAGTGGGTGGAGGTTGACTCAATGAGTGAGAGAGAGAGAGAGAGAGAGAGAGAGAGAGAAATATCCGTACACCTGCTGTTATCTTAGTGCAGGACGGGGAGAGGTTCTATTACCATTAGAGCACCTAATGCTTTCCGGGTGTTAATGGAAAGCAGAGACGTTCGAAACTGTGTGCATTAGACGATATTCCCCCCACATCCCTCCGCTCTTTGCCTACAACCCCTAGTGAAAATCGTCAGGGATCTGGATATTACGTAGATCGTAAAGTCAGTTACGTTAAACGATCCGAGACACTTCCTAATTAAATATTACTCATTAGAAAGAGAAAGAGAAAGAGAAAGAGAAAGAGAAAGAGAAAGAGAAAGAGAGAAAGAGAGAAAGAGAGAGAGAAAAAAAAGAAAGAAAATTTTATCTAATTTCAGATTATGTGTCGTCTCTTTCTCTCTGTTTTCTCTTTCTCTCTCTCTCTCTCTCTCTCTCCCTCTTTCTCTCTTTATTTCTCTCTATCCTACGTCTTCTTTTTTCTTTCTTTTTCTTTCTTCTTTTTGTTTTCTTTTTATTTTTTATTTTTTTTTATTTCTTTTTCTTTTTTTTCTCTCTCTCTTTTTTTTTTTTTTTAACTAGAAACACGTACGCAATTATAAAAATAGCGTGTGCTATTTTTGATTTTTTGATGGAAGAGTAAAGGAAGAAGGAAAAAAAGAAAATTAAGAATAAAAAGTGAAAAAAAAAAAGGGAAAAGAAAAAAAAAAAAGAAAACAAATGGATCTTATACAATGTCATTAAATAATTATCAATTATCGATCGTTAATGTGTATGAGTGTACATATATATATATATATATATGCGCGTGAGAGTATGTTTATAAAATCTACAAAAAAATTTCCTCTCTCCCAGTATTATTCTCATTTCAATATCAACGAAATTTCGTATGATTAATTTTTTTAATCGACAAAGAATCAATCTCCATTCGAACGCGACAGTTAATTAATCCTTTTATATCTTCCTTTCTTTCTCACTCTTCATTACTCACTCTCTCTCTCTCTCTCTCTCTCTCTCTCTCTGTTTTCTTCTTTTTTTTTTTTTTTTTTTTTTTTAATTTCACTCTGCGTCATCTCGTTCGAAAAATTGAGATCCTCATATTTTCGAACGTTTGACGATACTTTCATGCGAGTCACGAACTAGAAGTCGTTTTTTTTTCTTCCTTTCTTTTTTTTTCTTTTCTTTTTTTTTTTTTTAGTTTCATCACGAGTCGTTGAACGAAATAATACCGTTTTCTATCTCTATATCTATCTCTCTTACTCTCTCTCTTACTCTCTCTCTCTCTCTTTATTTCTCTCTCTCTCTCTCTCTCTCTCTCTCTCTCTCTCTCTCTCTCTCTCTCTCTCCCTTTCTTTTGGTTTCAGCAACGTTTGATCTTTCTCCCAGAAAATTCGAATTTTTGATGGCCGGCCACGTCTCTCGTCGTCGTTCACTTCAAAGCTGAAAGAGACAGAGAGAGAGAGAGAGAGAGAGAGAGAGAGAGAGAGAGAGTGGTGGGGGTCAAGAGAGAGAGAGAGAGAGAGAGAGAGAGAGTGAGATAAGGAGGGAGGGAGGGAGGAAGAAAGGTGGGGCAGAGAGAGAGAGAGAGAAAGAGATAGAGGGAAAGGAACAAGCTTTTTCTCATTGTTTCCAGACGATATGAGAAAGTATAGAAAGAGATAGAGAGGGGGAGGGACAGGGGATAGATTATGAAATGTCCAACGTGAAAATAGAGATATATAAAAAAGAAAAGGAGTGAAATAAAATAGAAGAAATAAAAAAAAAGTGAGAGAGAGAGAGAGAGAGAGAATGGTAATCTAATTTTAGAGACATGAGATTTTTAAGATGAACAAATTAAATTATATCTTTTTTTTGCTTCCTCATATTTCTGATTCATTGTTCAATTAAAAATATAATAATAATAATGATGATGATGATGATGATGATGATAACGATGATACTATAAATCTACTAAACAAACGCAATATATTTATTTAATTAAAGAAACAAAGAAAGGGAAATAAATTAGAGAAGGAAAGGAAACAAATTCAAGCACGTTAATAAATTTATAAAAAATAATGTCAATAATAATGATTCAAAAAAATTAATAAAGATAATAATAATAATAATAATAATAATAATAATAATTGATAAAATTTACAAAACGTACAAATTATATTATAAATATATTAAAGAAAATAATAAAAAAGAAAAGAAAACGAAAGATCAGTACAAAAAAAGAAAAAAGAAAAAAGAAAAAAAGAATAAATCAAAAGAAAAACAAGAAAAAAGAAAAAATAACGAGAAAAAGAAAGAAAAGGAAATAAAATAACGATAACATAATAACAACAACAACAACAACAACTATCGTACCAAGATTTCATCATCAAATAAACGAATTGCAATAAATTTAGCTAAAACAATAAATAAATAAATAAAAACGAAAAGGAAAAAGAAGATAAAAGAAAAAGAAAAAAGTGAAAGGGAAAGAGAATAAAAAAAAAGAAAAAGCAAATCCGTTCGTGAAACATTTTGAATATTTAAAATGGTGGAATACATTTCGCCTGCCGACAAAAATATTGTCTTCTTCGTTTTCGTAAATTAGAAAGGCATCGATCTAACACGTATCCAATGTAGAATTTTGTAAGGAAAGGGAGAGAGACGAACCACTGAGAAACGATCAAAGGAAGGAACACGGAGATTGGTTGAGGGAACACGTCAGGCAAACTTAAAAGAAAAAGACACACACACACACACACACACACACATGCATACAGAGAGATAGAGAGGAAGAGAGGGACAGAGGCAGAGTGAGTGAGATCAGACGCGTGAAGTGGATTCTAATTTTAGAAGGTAGGATCGTGTTCGTCTGCCGATGATAGTCGAGCACGGGGAGAAAGTGAATCAAGGTACGTCACGATTGAAGAATATTTCCAAGGTCCTTGACTTTTTCTCTCTTTCTCTTTTTTTTCTCTCTCTCTCTCTCTCTTTTCTTTTTTTCTTTTTCTTCTTCGCTCTTTGTACTCGTAAAAAATTGTTTTTTTTAAACCCCATCCCACCTTGCCCGATCCCACCCCACCTTGCCCGATCCCACCTCACCTTGCCCGATCCCACCTCACCTTGCCCGATCCCACCCATTGATTTTCTTCTTTCATCGATTAATTTTTTCTTCTTCATCATCTTAATAATAATATTTTTCACGAAATTCCGTTCTCCCTTTGTAAATATATTTTACATCCGCTATAATGTTTCTTCTTCGTCCTCCTTTTTTTGTCACTCTTCTTTTCTTCTTTTTTTTCTTCTTCTTCTTTTTCTTCTTCTTCTTCAATTCATTCCGTCGATTAATTTTTTACTTTTGATTTTGTTTCTTTCTTTTCCTTTTTTTCTTCTTTGCCTACGATAATTCGTAGTCGTAATATAACAAATTTTTCATTGAGAATTTTCTTTTTTTTTTGTATTGTCTTTCTTTCCTCTTCCCTAAAAATTCAATTTTAATAGCGACGAGACACGATTAACGAGGCATTGAACGATGAAGTAAGTGTTTTCGAGAGAGAGAGAGAGAGAGAGAGAGAGAGAGAGAGAGAGAGAGAGAGAGAGAGAGAAAGAGGAAATACTTTGACAAAGTGCAAACTCAAAGTACTTTAGAGAGCATTCGGCTTTAATTAACGATTGTCGCAAAACCAGAATGGCGTCAAGTGGTTTGACGAGGAGGAACGAACGTGTAAGACAGAGATACACGATAATATCGCGTGCGCGCGCGTGAGAGAGAGAGAGAGAGAGAGAGATTTTGATACGTGACAAGTTACTCCTTCAAAACTCATCGCTGATTCGATCGATCTATAAAAACGTCAAAATCGTTGTAGCATTAATCTCCGAACGATCTCCGATTAAATTCGTTTATCGTTTATGCTCGTTAGAAAAAGAAAAGAAGGAAGAAAAAAATAAAAACGAACGGTAAAAAAAAGAAAGAAGAAAAAACAAAAAACAGGAAAAAGATTCCTCGATGACAAAAAAGGAGAGAGAGAGAGAAAAAAAAAAGAAAAACAAAAATTTGTGCGCGCGACTCGTCCATTATGGGGGAACAAAAAAATTGAAATGTCGAGTGTAACTTGGCGAGGGAAAAAAGAAAACGAAAAAATACAAAAAAAAAAAAAAAGAAAAAAAAAAAAGAAAAATCGAAATGTCGAGTGTGACTCGTCAAGAACAAAAAAAAAAAAAAAAGAAAAAAGAAAAAAAAGAAAAAAAAGAAAAAAAGAAAACAAGGAGCAAAATAAAAATGGAAATGTCGAGTGACACTCTATGTAAAAGTTCAAAGGGTATAAAATAATTCGATTGTTCGTTATTATTAAAAAATGTAATAGAGAAAGAGAGAGAGAGAGAGAGAGAGAGAGAAGTAGCTGACTTAAGTACAATATATTGCACGTGCATGGTGTGCAATATACAAAAAAAAAATACCTAAAGAGAGAGAGAGAGAGAGTGCAGTGAAACGATCCAGCGTTTTATACGTAATAACGTAGCCAAGCTATAGGGCAGCTTTTATCGACCATCCCTTCGTTTCCCTTTTCACCCTACCTCAACTACCTCCTCCTCACTACCAACTCACCCCTAAAGCTACCAACTCACCTCTCTGGGTCCCTTGCATCCTCTGGTATCCACCCTCTCTCGTGACGTTCTTTTCTCTCTCTCTCTCTCTCTCTCTCTCTCTCTCTCTCTCTCTATCTATCTATCTCTCTCTTTCTAAGTGTCCTTTGTATAACTATATTCATAATTGTGTACGTAGACTCCTTCGTACACAGAACCCTAACGTTAAGCAGAGAAGGAACACAGTAGAGTATACTATGAAGGATTTCACCTAAAGAACCTCAAACTACCCTCTTCTATCCTTCTTACCCTTTCCTATCTTCGTATCCACCCTTATATCCCTCCCTCTTACCCTCATCCCAACCTCATCTCTCTTTTTCTCTATGCACAATCTGCATTTACGTATGACTCGTTGTTTAAGTATTCCATGCGGGAGTTCAGTGATGTTTTATAGGCGTTTACGTGAAGCCCTCTTTCGTAACGCACAAAAAAAAAAAAAAGAAAAGAAAAGAAAGGAGTGAAAGAGAGAGAGGGAGAGAGAGAGGGAGAGAGAGAGAGAGAGAGAGTTTTGTTGTAATCGTTTCGAATCGTAATTCGAGTGGGTACACGTTTTCCATTTTAATTATTTACGCATTAACACGAATTTACTACGCGGATGCCATAATCGGGAAAATAAATCTCTTTTTTTTCCTTCTCTCTCTCCCTCTCTCTTTTGTTCTCTCTTTTCTTTTTTTTTGCTTGTATTTATTTATTTATTTATTTATTTATTTTTTTTTTTATTTTAATATCATTGCCCATCATTTTAAATAATTCCTTCGCGATAATTAATAGTAATAATGATAATAATAATAATAATAATAATAATAATACTAATAATAATAATAATAATAATAATAATAGTAGTAGTAAATATTAATTGATTTTTCTTATCAATTTCTAAAAAAAGAGTGCAATATTAGTGAGGTTAACTTTTAAGGGTTTATTAAAAGAATTTTAAATTTTCATAAATTAATCGATTAATTTTCATAATTAATTGATTATCGTGAATATCTAATAATTGTGATATATATATATATATATATGTACCAGATAATTAAAAAAAGATACGATCGATTAATCGGGTATTGATTTTCAGATCAAACAAAAAAAGAAAAAAAAAAAAAAAAAAAGAATGAACAGAAAAGAAAGAAAAGGAGAAAATAAAACATTGGACAAACACAAACACAAACACAAAAAAAAAAAAAAAAAGAAAAGGATAAATAAATTATCGTCATAGAAAAAAGAAGCATGAAAGAAGAAAAAAAAAAGAAAGGAAGAAAGAAAAATAAATAAACGACAAAAAAGGAAAAAAAAAAAAAAGGACGAAACAAAACGAAAAAAGAAAAACAAGAAAGAAAACGTTGGACCAAATACGACAAAATAAATCATCGTCATTGGGAGGTTTGTGATGTTTGGCGTGAAAAAGAAAGAAAGAAAAAAAAGAAAAAACCAGAAAAAAGAAGCGGCTGGGGGGAGGGGGGAGGGCGGTGCAGGGGAGAAGAAAAAAAAAAAAAAAGAAAAAAGAAAGAATCGTGTCGCAAAGCGACACAGAGTGAAAATCGAACGCGTCGCAAAGATATTCGGCTCGATAAGCACGGTGAAACGCGGACGATTCCATTATCTCGCCTCTCAACCTTCATACGAAACCGTATCAAACGAAAACCAAGGGAGACTGTGATAATGGTAGTGGTGGTAGTGGTGGTAGTGGTGATGGTAGTGGGGGGTAGTTAGGGAGAGGGTGGCTTAGTAAAGAGTGGTGGAGAGGTAAATGAGAGGGAAAAACATTTTATTATTTTTTTTTTTTTTTTTTCATACATGCACTTACATATACATATACACGTAAAACAAAAAAAAATATATATATATATATATATACACGTATAAAAAAAAAAAAAAAAGAAATGATAATAACGAAAAAGAAAAAGAAAAAATTGAAAAAAAAAGGCGAAAGGAGGGAGAGAGAGAGAGAGAGTAAAAAAAAAAAAATAAAATGAAATCATAAAAAAAAAAAAAAAAGAAGAAGAAACGAAGACATGACTTAAGGGGGATGGTAAAGAAAATTCTCGAAAGAAAATTCACTCGAACGTATCGTTCGTTTTCTATCGATTAGGTGAGTCCGTGGCTCGAGTCTCGAATGCGCAAATGCAATAAGTCAAACGCACACAGTCGAACCCCAGGTATTCCTACCGCCCCCCCGCCCCGCTCTAACTCTCTCTCTCTCTCTCTCTCTCTCTCTCTCTCTGTCTTTACGAGGAACCAGCGTCGCGCGCACTCATATTATTATTAGTATTAGTCGAGTTCAAAGGTGCCCGAACTTCTATGTGGTTTTAAGTGAGAAACAAAACAAAACGAAAAAGGGCAAAAAAATCCAAAAGGAAGAAAGAAGAAAGAGAAGTAGGGAACCAAAAAAACAAATATGAAAAAAAAAAAAAAAAAAAAAAAAAAAAGAAAGAAAAAAGAAAAAAGGACAAAAAATGGGAAAAACGAAACAAATCGAGTAGAAAAAGAAAGAGAAATAAATGAACGAATGATAAAAATAAAAACAAAAAAAAAAAGAAAAATAAAAATAAAAATAAAAATAAAAATAGAGGGAGAGAGAGAGAGAGAGAGAGAGAGAGACGAGTGATATCTTCAAAACCTTTAGAAATTTTAATTATCTAACGATAATTATTCTTGTTGAATGGATTTTTAAAGCTACGATACTATCGTCCTAATGCCAACAATTATTTTTCGATTATTTAAAGATACGCGAGTACTTACATATCGTATTAAAAAAAAAAAAAAAAAAAAAAAAGAAAAAAAGAAAAAAAAGAAAAAAAAGAAATTTCCTAAAAAGAGGAAAAGAAGAAGAATGATTTGATAAAGAAAAAAAAAAAAGAACAAAAAATTACATATATAAACATTGACTACTTACAGTCAGCTACCACGAAGATCAGCATGCAACGGTAGTCGTGGCACCAGCTCGACTTCCACACCACCGGGATTGTTATTCATTTATAAGGATATCTACTTTATATATATATATGTGTGTATGTATGTGTATGTGTGTGTGTGTATGTGTATGTGTATATATATATATATATATATGTCCTTATACTTTCAATTACCCACTACCAGCTCTCGTCTCCCACTCCTCAAAAATTTTTTCGATAAATGAAGAATTTGCCCGAAGAGGAAGGAAAATAAAAGAGAGACAGAGAGAGAGAGAGAGAGAGAGAGAGAGAGAGAGAGAGAGAGAAAGAGAGAATGAAAGAAAAAGAGAAAGGAATGAAAAAAAAATAAGAATGAAATTGTTGATAATGATGGTGGGCCTTCGGGTGGGCTATGCGGGGTGGGCTAAGGAATAAAGTAAAAACAGAGAGAGAGAGAGAGAGAGAGAGAGACAGAAAGAGTGAGAGAGAGAGAGGTGATTTTTACAAAAAGATAATTCTTGTCCTTTCCTCTTTTAATTTTCTTTTAATTTTATTCTCTCCCCAGATTTCCTTATTCGCCACCACCCCTTTCTTCCTTCTTAACCAAACGGTATTCTCACCAACACCAGAACAATTATCTCTCACTGTTCTATTCACTGATTCTAATTGAACGAACGTTCAAAAACACCACGATCGATTTGACTTCAATGTCTCTTTAAGTGTGATCTCTTTTTTTGTTGTTTGTTTCTTTTCTATTTTTTTTTTTTTCCTCGTAACCAACAATATTTCATGGGAAGGGGGTGATGGGAGTATAAAAAGAATAAAAAAAAAAAAAAAGGAACGAGCTGATACAGAGGACAAAAATAAGATGGACGTATGTACGTGTGTATATATATATATATATATGTGTATGTGTATATCTATATATATATATATAGAAATATATATATATATGTATATGTGCGCAAGTGCTCACTGACCGTACCGACGGTCGGGCACAGACTGAACGGCGACGGTCTACGAACGACGGTCCTCGGTCGGTCTCGGTTTTGTTCGACATTACTCGACTCCTCCCGGTGACGTCATCATGCCGTACCATCGCGTGCCCTTACTACTGGCGCCTTGCGGTCGGTGCAGGCGGATCGCGATGCATTTTTTATTTTAATTTTTATTTTTATTTTACTTGCCTTCTTTCGTTTTCTTATTCTATTTCCTTTCCTTCCTTTTCTAATTCTTTTTACGTGCATTTCTCTCTCTAACTCTTTCTCTCTCTTTTTCTCTCATTCTCTCCCTCTGTCCGTCTCCGTCTCTCTCGAATGAACTATATATATATATATATATATATATATATATATATATATTCTATAATCTTTCTATTTGCTTTCTCGCGTGAGTAACGTTCAGTCGTTTTTAAGTCACTTCCGGTTCTGGGGCATTAGTCATATGACCTTTTTTTTCGGGTTTTTTCCCCCTTTTTTTTCATCTTTTTTTTTTTCTTTTTTTTCTTTCTTTTTTTTTTTTCCTTTAAGTCACGTCCTTACATATTTTTCATTTTATTCATTTTCTTTGTGCACTTGCTTTTTTCTTCTTTTTTTTTTTGATTTTGTTTTTGCTTTCTTTTTTTTCTTTTTCTTTTTAATTTGCGCACTTTCTCTTTGTTTTTGTCTTTCTTCTCTTCGACCTTTTTTTCCTTTTTTTTTTTTTGATATTTTTCTTCGTTTTTTACTTTCGTTCACTTGAGGATTTTCTTTCTTCCATTTTTTTTTTTTTTTTATTAATTTATTTAATATCGAGAATGCATTTTCTCAGCTCTCTCTTTCTCTCTCTTTGTTTGTTTGTTCGTTTTTTTTTTTTTTTTAATTTAAACTGCGTACTCAATTAAATTACGTAAATGATAATGTTTCCAAGTTAATTTCTTATGAATCTTTATTCCGGTTGCTTTCTTTCTTTCTTTCTTTTTTTTTTTTTTTTAACTCTGTTTACTCGAGAATCATTCTTATTCGATCGTGACTGAGTTGTTTTCGGAATAGTAATTAATCAGTTTTATCTACGAGCTTTTATCCGAGTTATGATAGGAATACCGAATGATTTCTGTACGAATTTTTAATCGAGTATTCCGTTTGATATTACGATTACGATATATTGTTATTATTTATTCACATGTTATCGAAATGCGACTGAATTGTTTACGAGTAAAATCTAAATTGTTTATTTAATAGTAACCGAATTGTTATAATAATAATAATAATAATTATTATTATTATTATAACAATTATTATAACAACGTAATCGCCACTGCATTCGATTTCGATCGAATTGCGAAGAAGTTAGGTTTTTTCTGGTCTCTCTCTCTTTTTTTTTTTTTTGCGATAATTGAATTAATACGAAGTACAAATTATTTCAAGGAAATCAAGAGAACGATGATCAAACGTGTATTTCCTTAATGAATTGTTAATTTTTTGTGTTCCTCACATTTTTCCACTTATTCCGTTTGAATGTATCATATATCCAGGAAACGCATAATATGATACAAAGTCTTTAGTCAAAGTGTTGGCAATACCGAGAATCGTTCATTATAAACTCTCTTTTAGTGTTCGTGTATGCGAGCTATATCACTGCAACAACCCTAGGCCATGCAAGGGAGTATGAATCAACTAACAGGAATTTGTGTCATCTAAAACCACGCGAATATGTCACAGGCTCGGTCGATAACGCTCCGACGAATCGATTCTTATCCGAGTCATCGTCCCCACCATCGTACTTTTCCTAACTGAAAATATCTCTTCTGATTGGACAGAGAAACTTCTTATATATATTTATGATATCAAGTCTTACGGTATCAAAATAATTATGAAGAAAAGAAAAAAAGAAAAAAAAAGAAAAAACAAGAATAACATGGGATCACGTAAATTGAATAAGTTCGCCTAATCGAATAGATAAGACATTAAATAAAGACTCGTAGAGATCTAATTGGAATGAGTTATGATCGTACAAAAAAAAAAAAAAAAAAGGATCATAATTAACCATCCCTCCCACTTCATCCATCCTTAATCAAATCGCGATATTAATTTAACTCAGGTCTTTTGTCCTTTTTTCTTTTTCTAGCTGATAAAATTTCCTTGCCAATAAAAATCCTGTATGAGAAAAGAAAACGTTTTGAAGAATACATTTTGTCGATGGGGGTGCTCGCAAGGGGTGCGAGTTTACGACGATGTATGTATATTTAAAAAATTTTATTACTAACATTACAGCAATACATAAATATGTTAAACAATTTTAAATGGTAGGTACGTTGAATCCTAACCAATCCTTTCGCGATAACACTCATGAATTATACATAATAAGAAATCGTAATAGTCCGCAGTTGTTTAAATGTGATCCTTTACATGGTCCTGTGTTGTGTGACTTGAAAGGGTTATTGTCTTATGTATTAATCCATGTATTATAGTTGATCATTTATCTCATTCCCCCACCATCCCCCCCTCTCTCTCTCTCTCTCTTGGTCATTTACTCACTTGGAATATATGCTCGTTTGAGATTACAGATGGAATTCAATACAGAATGCCGCAGCCCAATCAATAGGGTACATAGTGGTTGGTCTTATCGAGTGCATTCTCTCAACTGTGTTTGTATATACATATGTATATATGTATATGTACGTTAGTTTGGGTGTCTATTCCTCACTAGAATTCTCTTTCACACGGTTATATACATAGTAGCAGTAGTAGTAGTAGTAGTAATAGTAGTAATAGTAGTATATATCAGGTTGAAGTGGAAAGATTTTTGTACGTGCCTTACGGACGATGAAATGGATGAAAAGATGTTGATGTTTGTTGAGGAGTAAAAAAGGATAGAAATGTGTTGCTCAGGGAATATTTTTTTTCTTTTTTCTTTTTTTTTTCCCCCTGAATTTTTTAACACCTGAATTATCGATATAGTATCATGATGACGCAGTAGTATGAATGTACGACTTGGTTCTTGAAAAGAAGTGATTTTTCTTTTTCTTTTCTTCTATTTTTACTACCGAACGAGTTAATTGTTATCAGAGTTCTGTTTGAAATTTTGTGACTTAATTGAGTACGAAGTTATTATCGAAATTCTACTTGACGTTTTAAACGAACAATTGGATTTCAATTCTTAATGAGATTGTAAAAGTGATCACGATCAAAAGTTTTAGCTCTGCCGAGGATTTTTTTTCTTTTCTTTTCTTTTCTTATCGAGTAACAAACGGATATTTATTATTACCTAGCTGAGATCGTAATTGCGGATTAGTTGTGCTTTCGGAGATTATTGTCGTAATTGTTGCTGAAGTTTAAAAAAAAAAAAAAAGAAAAAAAAAGCTGATGTTTTTGACCGATACAATTTTGATACAAAATCGCGATTGATTTTCTTTTTTTTTTTTTTTTTTTTTTTCTTAAATCAAATCCTTACCGATTAAGTCCCGAGTAACCTGTGATCGTGGTTACCAATTAAGTTGCACTTGAGGTTACTATTAAATCGTTATCGAATTATCATTTGCGATTGTCTCTATCGCTGTATTGTAATAAATTTATTATTATTATTGTTGCGCTGTTATTAAATTTCTCATTGAAGTTCTATTCTAAGATTTAATGTGATTAGATTTATGATTGACATTTTGATCGTATCCTAATGTAATCATAATTACATAACTATTGAATCGTTACCAAAGTTCTAACGAATAATTTTAATTTGTTCTAATGTTAACTAACGATTACTTCAAATTACGTTTTGTTCTTTATTATTATTATTATTATTATTATTATTATTATTATTATTATTATTTTATTTTTTATTTTTTTTTCTCTCTTCAAAGAAAAACAAATGTCTCACTTTAAACGAACATCGATCTAATCTTTGATTAATAAAACGATAATCCTATCGGTTGATTATACTTTCGAAATATTAAAATATTGATTAATCATTATTGATGATTTTTAAGGGAAAAAGAGAAGAAAGAAGGAAAGAAAGGAAAGAAAATGAAATTCGAAGAAATAAAACAAAATGGAACAAATTATGAAATAAATCATAATCGTAGTTGGATGCATGAATATCTTTAGATATTAAAGCGTTTCGTTCGCATTTCCTTTAACGATTCACCACGATGAATAAGCGGAAATATTAAAAGAGCAAGTGGTAATCAATTACAAAATGCCGGTAGTAACGCCCTGAGGAATATCACGATGGAATTCTTTCCAAGGTTCTCCAGTAAAATACGAGGGGTTGGGTTCGATATATATATATATATATATATATATATATATATATATATGTATATATATATATATGTATATATATATATATAGTCACCCCGTGACGAATGAATCCCATAAACCTCATCTCTCTCTCTCTCTCTCTCTCTCTCTGCTTTTACCTACCCTCTCTCATTCCATTCCCTTTCTATCCTTCCCTTCTACTCTTACTCCTAGAAGTAACTATACCAGATAAAATCTACAATTACACTGGGCGAAATGTATACCAAGGAAATTCTCGTTACTTTAGTTGTATCGTTTCCTCCGAACGAAATATTTCACTCGTACAGATACTTTTTCAACCTCTATAATGATGAGTCATGATCAACTTGGACGAAAACATATATTTGTCTTTATCAAGTAAAAGAAACTTTGAAAAATCTTTTCTCTTTCTCTCTCTCTCTCTCTCTCTCTCCCTCTTTTTCTCTCTTTCTCTCTTTCTCTTATCATCACAAATATTCATTTAATTTGTCTCTTTCATTTATCATACTAAATTTATATTGCATATTTTTATTAAATTTATTTACACGACATTTATATCTATCTAAAGGATTTAAATTATTTATTTATATACAGATATATATATATATATATATATATATATATAAAATAATTATTTTCAATTTATACATTTCTTATTTATTATAAATAAATAAATAAATAAATAAATAAATAAATAAATAAATACAGAATATATATAATTATTGTATATAAAATTAATAATGAAAAAAAAAAAAAAAGAAAAAGAAAAAAAAAGTACAATTCTGTTCGAGTAAAAAATTTTAAGATACGTACGAATCGATGTAACGAATTCATTTATTCGAACGTACATTTATCTTGCAGGGATATTAAATCAAAAAAAAAAAAAAAAAAAAGAAAAAAAAAAAATAAAAAGAGAAAGAAAAATATGGGAGAAGGGAGGAAAAATCGTCGAAACTATATATTACACGTTATTGTTAAAATGCAAATATTTTTGAATCGACAAAAATATATTCATTGATTAATACACAAATACTAAGCTATCTATTATACTTGTGTTAAGTTTATCATACACATGCATACACACACACTGTCACACATAGACAAATATAATGTATATATTCATGAGAGGTAGCCATTATACGAAAAGAAAGGTCTCTCGATAGAAAAAGACAGATACACACACACACGCACACACATAGAGAGAGAGAGAGAGAGAGAGAGAGAGAGAGGGAGAGAGTAGTTCTTAAGATCGACCTACTCTACGTGCGACTTTCTTTTATTTTCTTTTTTTCTTTCCTTTTTTTTTCTGTTTTTTTTTTTTTTTTCTTTCTTTCTTTCCTCTTTTTTCCTTATTATTTCTCTTCTCTCGTTCTATTCTCAAGAAAGTACTATAGTATGCCATTTTCACACTGACAGTAAGTTGCATCCCAAAGCACTTCCGGTTGCTTCGAGAGGATGTTACGAGTTTGAGAAGGAGAAGGAGAAGGTGGAGACTATCTTTTCAGAAAAAAAGAAAAAAAAAAAAGAAAAAAAGAAAAAAAAGAAAAGAAAAGAAAAAGAAGAAGGGACCATGATGGTAAGAGGGTGGAAGATATGGAGGATAAGGATAGGTCAAAGGGTAAGAAGGGTTCGTTGCCCCTTGGTAGTTCCTTTTGAACTGAATCGGTCAACTTCTATCTCTTTACTATACCAACCTCATTCTTCTTCAGTCAACCCTACCACTATCAACCACTCAACTACTATCACATACTTCGTGAGTATATCGTATAATTATCAACGTTTTAGACGATAAAATTATTATTTATTCTTTTCAATTGTAAACAATTTTTTTTTCTTTTTCTTTTTCTTTTTCTTTAATTAACACGTTCCGTGCCAAGCCATTTTTGCCTGACCTGTCGTTCAGGCCATATATGTTTTCGGCGCATTATATAAATATGACGGCGTGTACCACCGGTGGTACACGCGGCCTGAAGATCGTTTAACGTGTACCACCGGTGGTAAACATGACACGGAACGTGTTAATATATGTATATACATATACGTGTGTGTGTGTTTGTTTGTCTAAATGCAAATAAATAAAATTGTTATTGTATATTAACAAAATTTTATTAATTACAACTTTTTTTCTATTTTATTATTATTATTATTGTTATTATTATTATTATTGTTATTGTTATTGTTATTGTTATTGTTATTATTGTTCGGAAGATATTAGTTTTTCTTTTTTTAAATGTGACGAAACGAATGATAATGATAAAATGATAGAATTGATAAAAATGATAAAATGAATAAATAAATGTATAAAAAAAAGAAAAAGAAACGAGAAAATAATAAGATATTTCTTTTAACGCGAATTATAAGAAAATAAAAATAAAAAATGAATTTCTTCAAACGATACGAAAAAATAAAAATAATAATAATAGTAACAACAGCAATAATATATATATTTTTTTCTTTTTTTGGTAATGATAAAATAAAAATAATGCGTTATAATAAATTTCTTCTCTAAATGAAAATTACAAAGAATAATAACAAAATTTTTTCTTTTTTTTTTTCTCTTTCGTTTCATTCTCTTTTCTTTCTTTTTCTTTTTTTTTTTTTTTTTCTTTTTACATCGCAAACGATTACGAATAATAACGATGAATTATAGAAATTATCGATAAAAAAAAAAAAAAAAAAAAAGAAAAAAAGAAAAGAAAAAATGCGCGTTTCGATAAAAAAAAATAAAAAAAGGAAATAAAAAAATAATAATAATAATAATAATAAAAAAGAAAAAGATTAATACAAATTGATAATTAAAATTAAGTCTCTTAAATAAATTTTTTCGTAGAAGACAATTTTCCTTTGCTCCAATTTACCAACATTAATTTCCCTTAGGCCATTATTCTCTAATTTTCTTTGCAGTCGAGTAACCATCGTAGCTCGGGGCTTATCTCGTTATCAGGAGAAAAGTAACTTTTCGAATAACCGTTCAACATAAATTTTCCCGCCCAAAACATTCCCCTTCTTTCCTTTACTATTTCTTTTTCTTCCTTTCCTTTTTTTTTCTTTTTCTTCTTTTTCTTTCTTTTTTCCTAGTTCTCACACACACACACACACACATGAACTCACACGATTAAAGAGACGTTCGGCTTAGTTTTCTTATTTTTATTTTTATTATTATTTTTTTTTTCTTTTATTTTAATTTACTTTATAACTTTATTATTACTTTACTTGGTAATTTTCTTTCTTTCTTTTTTTTTTGTTTTTTTTTTTTTGAGAGAGAGAGAGAGAGAGAGAGAGTGAAAGAGATTGAAAAGTAAAAAGAAATCGTATCAAAAGATTGCGTGCAAATCGTTATTGAAACATAAAAAAAAGAAAAAAAAAAAAGAAGAAAAAAAGAAAAACAAGGAAAAAAAAAGAAAAGCAAATAAAAAAGGTAAGTAGGTGGTCGGACAAAAAAAAAAAAAAAAAGAAACACTATAGAAAGATCATCTTGCAAAGTTTTCAAAGAATAAAACTAACGAATAAAAGAGATAGAAAAAAATGTTTACGTAGAAAAAAAAAAAAAAAAAAAAAAGAAAAAAGAAAAAAGAAAGAAAAAAAAGAAAAGAAACATTAGGAGTCTCGAGTAAAAGGAAGAAAAGAAGAAAAAAAAGAAACAAAAAAAGAGAGAAAAAGAAAAAAAAAAAAGGAAGTGAAAACAAACAACAAAATTCCCGACGTTATTCAAACTCCGAGAGAGAGCGACATCTCTCTCTCTCTCTCTCTCTCTCTCTCTCTCTCTCTCTCTCTCTCTCTCTCTCTCATAGAGTCTCGCTCGATTTATTTCATGCTCACGTCAAGGATCGTTTTCATGGACAATGAATTCCCTCGGTGTAACCGTTCCATGCTCGAATGCATTTCGTTCGTAGAATATTTCCTACATTGACATTTACGCGTGTTGACGTTAGACATTTTCTTTTTTTCTTTTTCTTTTTTTTTTTTTTTTTTTTTCAAATCTCTCGTATACGGTCAGACATTATTTATTTATTTATTAAATTTATTTATTTATTTGCTTCTTTTTTTTGTTTTTTCTTTTTTTTTTTTTTCTTTTTTCTTTTTTTTTTTTTTTTTTTTTTTTTTTTTTCCTTTAAATGAGCAATACAAGTCAATCGTTCGTACGTAATAGGAACTTTTTTCCTTTAATTAATAGAAATCAATCTCGTCCCGTACGTGATCAAAATCTTTTTCATTATGTAGTACAAATCAATTGACCAGATCATGTGATCAGACATTTTGTTTTCGAAGTAGTACAAGTCAATAGATCGTATCTGATTAGACATTCCTTTTTAAAGTAGTACAAGCTTGTATATGAACAGAGACTTCTTTTTTCTTTTTTTTTTTTTTTTCTTAAGTAGTACAAGCGAATCGCTGTTATATTTTTTTATATATATTTCTATCTTGCTCTCTCTTTCTCTCTCTCTCTCTCTCTCTCTCTCTCTCTCTCTCCATCTCTTTCTTACCGAATTGACATTCAACGGGCCAAGGCGGATTTCATTTATATGCTAACTCGAAGGCACGTGCACATTTCTGCATATTCTACCTTCGGAGATATCCTGCGAGAAAACGTGACTTTCTTTTATATATATATATATATATATATATATATATATATATATATATATATATATATATATATAAAATTTAAGAAAGAGAAGAGAAAAGTAAAATAGAAAAATTTAAGAAAAAGAATAATAAATAAGACAAGAAAACGGAGAAATAAATTATATATATATATATATATATATATATATATATATATATATATATATATATATATATAGATCTTGAATATCATTAAGTAAATGTCCAAAGAAAATCCTACGATCATATGAGGGACGATGAGATTTAAAAAAAAAAAAAAAAAAAAAAAGAAAACAGTATTTTCATGAATCCTTCGACTTTGACTTTTGTTTAATAAAATTTTTGTTGCTATAAATTTGGAAATTATTTGGAAATTATTTCTTTTTTTTTTCAATCGAATTCAATGATCTCTCTCTCTCTCTCTCTCTCTCTCTCTCTCTCTCTCTCTTTTTCTTTGTCCAATAAATTCTAATAATACTATAAAATGCATTTCACGTTTAACATCCCGAATTTTCACTTAAACTCTTGAACCCTTTTCCAAATGAAGAAAGAAAAAAAAAAGAAGGAAAAAAAAGAAAAAGAAAAGGAAACAAAAAAAAAACAAGTGGCAACAAAACAGTCAGATTCGATTAATCAGCTTTCTTTCATTTCGAATGTCGAATTTGCGAAAACAACAATGAAAATGGTGTAAAACTCGAAAAAGTGGAATCTTCTTTTTTGTATTCTTTTTGCTTTTATCTTTTTTCTTTTTTTTTTTTTTTTTGGTAATTATGCGCGTCCAATCGATCAATAAATATGAAAACAGAGAGAGAGAGAGAGAGAGAGAGAGAGAGAGAGAGAGAGAGAGAGAGAGAGAGAGAGGTAGAAGAAAAGATAAAAAAAACAAAAAAGAAAAAAGGAAAAGAAAAGACAGAAAAAAGAAAAGAAAAGGATCTCATAAAGAAAAAAAGAAAGAGAAAAAACAAAAAGAAAAAGGAAAGCTGTGAGATCGGCTTTTTGATCGGGTATGATCGGCTTTGATCGGCACGTCAGGATCGTTTCCACGTTGCACAATAAGATCCCTTTTCACGATTACCTGGTAATTTTAGTCGAGTAGCGACCGTTCCGTTTCGTTCAGCAACACCGAAAGCCGTTTCTCATTGTCATTCTGGCAAGCAGGTTAACCTCCCCCCTTCATCCCTTACTACAATTCCGCACTTCTACTCCGCACCCTCTAGACTCATTCTGCACACCCTCTCTTACCCTCTCCTATCATCTTTCTCTCTCTCTCTCTCTCTCTCTCTCTCTCTCTCTCTCTCTCTCTCTCTCTCTCTCTAGTTATCCCATACCACAGCTCGTACCACACTTCCTGTCACGATCTCACCATCGACCGGTATATCGTCTTGCTTCTCTCGCTAAATTAACGATCGCTACGACGCAAGCCCACCCTTAGTATCGCTTCCCTGCAACCCACCCTGCCCACCCCGACAACTTATCCTGCCCACCCCGACAACTTATCCTGCCCACCCATACAACCCGCTCTACCCGCCCTGCCCACCCTTACAACCCGCTCTGCCCACCGCGGCAGCCCACCCTGCCCACCCACCAGCCCACCCTCATCCCGCTAGTTTCCTCGCGAATGCGCTAAATGTTATATAAATAATGCACCGGTAACAAGTTCATTCCCATGAAAATTCGAATTTACTGCGCTTCGTTAAACGTACTTACTCTGCCTGTGATTTACTCCAGAAAAGGGTTTTTTTTTTCTTTTTCTTTTTTTTTTTTCTGTCAAACTTGCCGAACGTTCGCGTTCT
Organism: Vespa crabro; assembly: GCF_910589235.1. Taxonomy (NCBI): domain Eukaryota; kingdom Metazoa; phylum Arthropoda; class Insecta; order Hymenoptera; family Vespidae; genus Vespa; species Vespa crabro. The sequence goes on from NC_060979.1 coordinate 2,579,894, forward strand.
TTTTTCTTTATGGTCTTTTTGTCGTTTCTTTTTCTTTTTTTCTTTTTTCCTTTTCTTTTCTTTTTTACTGGCACAGAATCGACAATACTTATTTATAATATTATTAGTAATTATAGTTTTGTATTCCACGAAGAATCTAAATCGAAGGTGATTTACGTGACTCAAAAAATATCGAATTGTCTCTTGCGATTTCTCGTTTCGTCTTTCGCGAGATATTCGAGAGGTCATTTCTTCTTTCTCTTTTTGCAGATCATGAAAAAAAAAAAAAAAAAAAAAAAAAAAAAAAGAAAACAAAAGAGGAAAAAACAAAACATTTCCAGGCTCGTGATTTAACAATCTGAAATAAAAAGGAAGATAAAAGAAGACGAAGGAAAAAGAGGAAGGAAGATGAAAAAGAAAAAAAAAGAAAAATAAACCAGTGTCGAAGAAAATTTTAATTAAATTCGACGTAATTGATCTTTAATATATTGCCTAGGGGAATTTTTGATCTCTATAACTCAGACGTAACCACCCAGACACTTGATTTAGAGATATTATATCGATCAAACTATAAATTCACCTAACATAAATTTCCAACCTAAAAACACGTACGATCGAGTGGGTGGGCGGTGAGGTGAGATGGGAGATGGTTGATTAGATGATAATGCATTGAACAGTTCATATCAATGATTAATTGTCCAATGATTCCTAGGGATATTTTCCTAACGATTAACGTTTAGAGACACGAGATTTCTTGACGTAGACGTCGCGACGTTTAATCATTTCTAGGGAATTTTTTAGTAACATCGACGATTATAGAGAAACAGAGAGAGAGAGAGAGAGAGAGAGAGAGAGAGAAGGATAAAAAGAGGTAATGGTAGGGAAGGGTTAACAAGGGCAACGCATAAGTTCAGTAAGCGTTGGCATAGCCATTATCGGCATTAACGTTCGAATTCGACGAGTGCCTGCGGCTCGAGTATAACTGCAATTAAGGGCGACGTTGGAGAAAGCAATTCGTGCCAAATGCATACCCCTTCACATAGTTCTCATGGCACCACCAACGGCAAACTTCCGACTGGGGCTTGCTTTGTAATCCCTACTCTCTCTCTCTCTCTCTCTCTCTCTCTCTTACACACGCACACTCTCTATCTGTCTATCTATCTAGGTATCTCTCCATCTCTCTCTCTCTCTCTCTCTCTCTCTTGCAATCCTGGTAAAAAGAAAGAAAGAGAGAGATAGAGAAGAGAGAGAGAGAGAAAGATAGCCTCAGATGTCCGTGCCAATGTAAATTACGCTTGGGAATTAATAATAATTATTCGTGATAACGTTCTTGGAGTATTTCGACGCTCGTTGGGAATTTATTAAATAACCTTTGACCCAGTTTCCTAGGTATTTCGAGGATTTCTATTATTAATATTTATTCCTCTTTCTTCCTTTCTTCTTTCTCTTTTTTCTTTTTTCATTTTTTGTTTTGTCCTTTTTTTTCTTTTTTTTTTTTTTCTTTCTTTTTTTTTTCTCTTTTCTTCTTTCTTGGCCTGCGGAATATCCAACGTGATGAGATTTTCTATATGCGTGTCTTCGTGTTTCTCTGGCCCTGTGTTACATCTGCATAGTTTCTTATATAATTCAACGAAAATTCTGTGAAAATATCGGAGAAATAGCGTAGGGAATTTTCGAATGAAAATTCATTACAAATTTATAGAAAATTTAGGCGCATTTAGATCGAATTTAGGAGAGAAATTGAAATAAATATTCAAATATGAATCAAGATATTTCGAGGGAATGTACGAATCCGAGATTCGAAAAAGGAGCAAATATTTTAGCGAAAAAAATATTCGACTCAAAATTCAAGAAAAACTTGGACAAAATTTAATTTCGAATTTAAATGCAATCCGGTATAATTCAATTATCCCATATACCTATCAATTTCAATTATGCTTAATTCTGAAAATAGATTTGATCGCTTGTCACAGAAAAGAAAAGAATAAAAAAAAAAAAAAGGAGAAAGCTGATCGATAATCCCTTTAAATCTATCTCGAAAATGAGTGGAAACCAAATAAAAATCCTATTACATATATCTTCCAAACAAACGAACTTCAAATGCATTCCTATCGACGACCATTTTTTTTTCTTTTTTTTTTTTTTTAATAGGATTACGCGATTTATCGACGCTCTTCTTCTTCTTCTTCTTCCTTTTCTTCCCCTCACCGTCCTCCCTCATACTGAACACCCATTAAATCGGTAATAATAGATGCCCACCCCATCCCACCTCTATAGCCCACCTCATCCCACCTCTATAGCCCACCTCGTCCCACCTCTATAGCCCACCCTAGCCCACCTCTATAGCCCACCTCATCCCATCTCTATAGCCCACCCTCTAAAAAAAAGAACAACGATAAAAATTATCCTTTAAATAGAAAGACAGACAGACAAACTGAGAGAAAGAGAGAGAGAGAGAGAGAGAGAGAGAGAGAGAGAGAGAGAACATTTTATTTGATCCCATTTTTTTCTTGTGTTTCTTTTTTTACCTTTTTTTTTTTTTTATCGTAACGTCGGTAACCCTGGACCAATATAAGCATTTTAATAACGCGGATGAAACCCTTCTCTCTCTTTCTCTCTATCTCTCTCTCTCTCTTTATTTCTCTATCTTTCTCTTTTCTAGAACCAACGATGTCCAACGATTTGCATGAAATTGAAAGCCCCTTGGGCGCCGATCGCTAGAATCTCGTTAGAATGGAAATACTGAATTGAAATTTTCACTGGTACGTACCTACATATTATATACATACATATATACGCATAGATATACATAGACACAAACACACATGCAAAAACACGCATCCATATATATATGTGTGTGTGTGTATATGTATAGAAAATATGTATACAAGTAAAATTCATACACCGACAAAATTCTGAAGAGGATACGATCGATATATTCGTATTGTATTCTTAGCTTGAACCTCATATATATATATATATACTGGGTGTCCCAAAAGATTTGACCTATACTATGGGATATTCTCGATATCTGAAGTATACGTTAAACCTTTTGGGATATATTGTATATAAACATATACGTTCAAAAATATTGGATTTGTCTTTCTCTTTTTCTCTCTCTCTCTCTCTTTTTCTTTTTGTATTATTAGTTTGTTCCTCGATTTAAACAAATCTAAATGTTCTTCTTTTCCTTCTTTCACTTTTTTTTTTAAAGACGAAATTTTTGAACAAATGTTCAAATTTAACTTCCTTTCTCTTATTTTATTGTATTTTTTTTTTCTCTCTCTCTCTCTCTCTCTCTCTCTTTTCTCTTTTGTCCTTTTTTATATAGGAAATACCATGGATTCCTCATATATCGTTGAAAATTCCACTTAAGATGAACCACCTCGTATTTCTTCGGGCATGAAATTCGTTGGTAAAACCGTAACGTCCTACCGAATGTAAACATCTATGTATATATATATATATATATATGTGTGTGTGTGTGTGTGTGTGTGTTAACGTACGTACGTAGGTACATACGTATTCTTGGTACTAAAATCAATATCAATTTATATTTGGTCGTAGCTACGTAGGGATCTCTTATATACATCATACATACGTCGGTGAGGTGAGAATCGAACTCGGTTTATTTAATATTACTATCAACGATAATATCTGATTAAACGTTTTATTATTAAATTCATCAAATCAATTAAAAATATCGTACGAAGATACCTTGATAGGATTCTACGAGAAAAAAAGAAAAAGAAAACGAAAAAAAAAAAAAAGAAAATGTATCAATCATTTATTTCGATATACGAATAACGAAATCCCCGAAGGAACTTCGAATGACAGATTAAGTTTAGAAAAGATCGGAAAACAGTTTCAGGAAGGAATCGTAAATCAAATTACCTTCCTATGAAATGAGATTAAAGATGGTTCGTGTGACCGTATCCCGGAAGCCATTAGCCCATCCCGGCCCATCTGACCCGAAAAAAAAAACAAAAACAAAAACCAATTACGAATCGAGAGGATAAAGAAAGAACTGATCGAAGCTTTAATCCATTGATTTGGAAAGTTCCATTCGTCATTCTTTTTCATAAGAAAAAGAAAAAAAAATCAAAGATTTAGAATCGCGATAAGGACAAAGTAGACAAACGGTGATGGTGGGCAGTTGGTAACGTGTGGTGGGCAGTTGGTAGAGAATGGTGGGCAGTTGGTAGCGAATGGTGGGCAGTTGGTAGAGAATGGTGGGCAGTTGGTAACGTGCGGTGGGCAGTTGGTAGAGAATGGTGGGCAGTTGGTAGCGAATGGTGGGCAGTTGGTAGCGTATGGTGTGCAGTTAGCGTGTGGTGGGCAGTTGTTAGCGTGTGGTGGGCAGTTGGCAGTGTGTGGCCGGCAGTTGATGATGAATGGTGGGCAGTTGGTGGTGGATGGTGGGCGATACGATGGTGCAAGATGCGTGGTTGGGTGAGAGTCAGATGAAGGATATGTTAGAGAATAGATTAATACGACCCTCATCAATCTTCATCGAGGTTGATAGGGAAACGTCTTGCTTGTTGAAGATTGGAAAGGTATCAACCACTCTAGGCATAACTATCTCTACAAGTTCGACATTGAGAACACATTCACTTAGATTCTCTTCGTCTATCAATCTCCTTATCAAGAACCCCAAAACTCTTCGAATATATTCAAGCGTTAAACCGTATAAGATCGAAAGCAAGGATAAAATTATATCACTCTGACATGATTGCTTGTTAAAATGTCGATTTGAAAAATGTTAGAAATTCATGTTGACGATCATTTCATATCACTTATACGGAGATCGTTAAATTGACAGAGGTAAGATTATTATTTGGATCCATTCGAATGGATCATATTGATCGTTATAACGTAACAATCGAATAAAAATATTTTATATTCCGACCTTTTGATAGATCGTGATATTTCTTCTTTATTTCATTTCTTTTTCTTTTTCTTTTTCTTTCTTTTACTTCCGTTTTATTATACTCACCTGACTTTCACGATGGTATGATATTATCCTTGTTTTTTTTCTTTATCTTTGAAAAATTATCGTAGACGACAGACTCGATTTGATATAAATGGGGGAGGGGATAAAAAGGAAAAGGGTTGATGAAGAGGGAAGGGAATAAAAAGTTAGGGGGTGAGGAGAGTCGGGGGGGGGGTATAGGGATGAAGCATGTGGCAGAAAAGTAGCTTTTCTTTTTCTAACAAAAGCCGACTTATTTCACGCTCGATATATCCCAACCTCAGACACGATCGTTAAAGATAACTCCATCCACGGAGATATGTGGGAGCTTTTCTCTCTCTCTTTCTCTCTCTCTCTCTCTCTCTCTCTCTCTCTCTCTCTTCTCCATTTTTGCGATTTTCTTTTAATACATGAACAATGTTTCATAGTAATGGCGTTGAATCGATGAAATTCGTATAGGTCTCGATCGGCATTATGTCACTGACCTATGAAACGTTTCATTTGCCATATCCATTGTGTGTGTTCATCCAAATTATAATTTTCTTTCTTTCTTTTTTTTTCTTTTCACTTACTTTTTAATCATATTCGGTAACAAGTCAGGAACAGAGTTTTAGTAAGAATTCGGACAAAATTCAAATAAAAAAAAAAAAAAAAAAAAAAAAAAAAAAAAAAAAAACAAAGGGAAAAGATCTCAAAGAAAAAACTCAATCCAATTTTCAAGAGAAGAAGAAGAAGAAGAAGAAGAAGAAGAAGAAGAAGAAAAAAAAGAAGAAGAAAATTTCCAACGCGCTCGAATAAAATTCAAAGAATAAGTACAGCGAAAAGTGTTAGAAAAAAAGAAAAAAGAAGAAGAAGAAGAAAAAAAAAGACTCTTCCGAGATTGTTGGAACACGTGCAATAACATTAAGTACATCCCCCCATTCAAATGTTTATTTCATAGGATTTTAAACGAGGGAAGGTAAGAAAATAATTCGTTAATGCAATTTACGCGGTATGTACTTAATCGATTTGATCTCTCTCAACTGAAACATAGCTCGAAGGAGAAACATGTTATAAGATTGCAATAGTCGAGAAGAGATCAACAAAAGTATAAAAGATAGCAGTAAAGAGATAGATAGATAGATAAATAGAGAGAGAGTGAGAGAGAGAGAGAGAGAGAGAGAGAGAGAGAGAGAGAGAGAGAGTAAGAGCGAGAGACTAGCAAAGTTTGTAGCAAGTTTAGATTGAGTTCAATCTACTTTGGCGTTGCTCTTACCCTTGGGCCTTTTCATCCCTTTCCAACACCCCTTACCTGCTTGTCATCTAATACCAAGTCAACCTTCAAGAAAATCAACACGTTTTTGCATACCCTAAAAATATTAGGAAAATTAATTCTTCAAAAGGATTTTCAAATTAATGATGAACTCTATCATGAATTTGATTCTTTTCAATCTCTCTTATCATATTCCCTCATCTGTACATTTTTTAATACATAATCGACTATCAAGATAATCAACTTTTACCGTATCCCAAAAATAACAGGCAAAATAATTTTCCAATTAACGTAGAGCATTGTTATGTCCAATTATGATCATGCACTTGGACTTTTTCATCCCTTCTTAACATCCCTCACCTATTCATTATTTAATAATTGCTTAACTTTCAAGAAAATCAATACTTTTTAATTATCCCAAAATATTAGCAAAATCAACTACCAGTAAAATACTTAAAACGATTTTAGAATTGATGGAACATTATTATGTGCAATCATTATCGTTCGGTTCTTTTATTTTATTTTATTTTTCTTCTTTCATTAAAATTTCCAATCTTTAAGATAGCTTCGAAAATCCATTAAAGGATCTAGTAATTTATCCATAAATATTGTGCAAGATCATGTAGACAAATAAAGAAAGAAAAAAAAAAAAAAGAATCGTTCATTTTCACAGTACGAAGATAAAATGGAGTAGAGATATTAGAGGTGTGAGAGAGTATTCTCTGATCTTTAAAGATGGGAAGAGAGAGTGAGAGAGAGAGAGAGAGAGGAAGGCGGTAGGGGTGGGGAAAGAAAAAGATGAAATAAATCGCATCATAGAGACTTTTGAAAAAGCTCAATTTGGTCTCTCTTTCTTTCGATCGTGAAAATGCTTCCCAATCATTCCTGATATACATACATACATACATATATATATATATATATCTATATATATGTATGTATATGATATATATATATATATATTCCGTACCAACTTATGAATGTAAAAGTCTCCATAAAAATATCAAGATGGATAATTCATGATACGCGTAAGAAAATGATAAATGGGGTTGGAAGAAAATTTTTTTCCATCTTCGTTCTTTTTTTCTTTTCTTTTTTTTTTTTATATTTTTACATTTATTTTTATTTCCATTCGATGAATAACTCGTCCTTAACTGTTGTCCCTTTTCTTTTCTTTTTCTTTTTTTTTTGTTTTTTTGCAAATAAGTCTCGACCATCTTGTAGCAGCCCTTTTAACAAAACACGTCCCACTCCCCCCATACACACTAACCACCCTTCAGCCGCCTGTTCGTCTTTCGTTTCGTTTCGTTTCTTTTTGTGCTTGGATTTATTGAAATTTTATGCAGGATCTCGATGAGGTCCAACTTGGGAATTTTATCGGTTAGGTCTAACTGACTGGACCTTATATTACATTGGGACCGTTCATTTCCCTTTGGAGAAACTGATCTCTCTCTCTCTCTCTCTCTCTCTCTCTCTTCTTTTTTTTTCTCTCAGTTATACCACTCTTCCTTCAGGATCTAAGATTACTATATATACTGATATCTCTGTTTCATCGGGATAAAGGGATTCCCGTCGAAGAAGTTAGGCTCAATGTTTAAAGAATATGAACATAGAATGTGACGATGAAGTGATCCAAAAAATTGGTGAAGGGGTATGAGAGAAGGAGGACATGTGTTATAATGGTTGATTTTGAAGTAATTGGATTTTATTAGGATCGTGTCTTGATTGTTTAGATCATTTTCTTTTTTTATTCATTTATTTATTTTTTTTTTTTTTTTTTTTTTTTTTTTTTTTGTACACATATATACACGTACAAACGTTTTCTTTTTCTTCTTCTTTCCGCGGAATTCAAAAATCACGAAGAAAATTTTTGTCTCGACGAAGAAGACAAAAACAAAGCAAGATGATCGTGTGTCAAAAAAAAAAAAAAAAGAAAAAATGAAAAAAAGAAAAAAGAAAGAAAAAAGAAAAAGAAAAAAGAAATCGAAGAAGTAACAGAACACCCGGTGACCTTTGACCCCCGACATCAGCCGGTTTATCAGGTGTTAATCAGTTAACCACAAGGGTCCCAATGACCCATTTCTAAAATCGACTTTAATCTTGATCTGACGTAATAATTAACAGCTATAAAAAATGTTCATGAGACTCACCCTAGGTTATGGTTATCCGTATTGTCAGCTGCGTCCTCGGTCACGGAATCCAGGGTGAGGGGACCCTGAGTGACGTCAACCCCCATGCTGCCCAGATCCAAGCTCGCGTAAGTCCTGCGTGCTTGAACCCTCGTACCAACCCCTCCTCCGCCTCCGCCACCGCCACCGCCACCACCACCACCGCCGCCGCCACCGACGCCGCCAGTGACCTCTCCACCCCTGCCGCCATTGCCAACTAATTCTTGATACAATTCGTCATAGAGGGAGCTGCCATTTCCGTTGCTGTTCAATGCATCATCCAATCGTGCCGGATCCAAATGATAATTTGGATTCTCGAAGGAAAGCAATCCATTTTCTAAACAAACGATGAACAAAAATATTGTTGTTGTTGTTGTTGTTGTTGTTGTTGTTGATTCTTTTTTAACTTTTAATTCTCACTCAATAACACAATGAAACACATTTATCGGATAATATTTTTTATCATTAACAATTATATCTATGATTAATATTATCATTGATTGATTTTGATCGATCGATCGAGATATATAAATGATATACGATTAATTATTATTTTGCTGCATTGTTATCCCCTCCCCCACCCCCCATTCTCTAACCTCTTATTCCCATAATCCACGGGGATCGTTTCGTTTAACTTTGTTCTCGCAGCTACTCACTGATCATCCTGAGACAAATGGCAGTAGCGAGAACGATGTTGTACATCCATCGACAGAAAGTATCCATGTTCCTCCGAGGATAACGTCATATTGTCAAAATTATCCTTTGGCTCCTCGATACTTATTTACACTTATGTTCAAACACTATTAACTGTTAATTTATTTTTTCAATCACTGATATATATACCAATTATTATTATAATAAAGTCCAAGTTCAAGGTCTGATCATTAGGCCACTGTTCATTATTCTATCCTATTTCTATCTCTCTCTGTCTTTTTTTTTTTTTTTTAATTTTGAAATCAATTCGAACGTCAGTTAGGTGGGTTGAAAATCCTTCAATTATTCCGCAATAGTAATACTTTTGAATGACTATACTTGAGATGTTGGCTCGATTAAAGCGTTAAATCGATTCCAACAACCGCTCAAGTGTCTTTGTTCTTTGTTTGTTAAAAGATGAAACGAGATAGATACATATATATACATACTATATATATATATATATATATATATATATATATATATATATATATATATATATATATAGACAGAGAAAGAGAGAGAGAGAGAGGGTGAGGGTAGGGGTTAGGTGGGCGTTAGATGAGGGGTAAAGAACCGTGACAGGTGGGAATGTACGAACAATGGAGCATCGTTCTGAAGAGTTAATTAGTCGATCGAGCTAAAACGCAACTCATGTCGTTTGTCTGGGTTTATACGAAGCTCTGTAGCCTGAGTATTCTTCCGTATTATTCTCTTTTTTTTTTCTTTCTTTATTTTTATCTCTCTCTTTCTCTCTCTCTCTCTCTCTCTTATCATTCGGTTACTCGGGTGTTCAATCGAAAAATTTGAAAAAGGAGACACTCGATCGTTCATTTCCAACCTGCCCACCCTACCTGCCCGCTTTACCTGCCCACCCTACCTGCCCACCCTACTTGCCCGCTTTACCTGCCCACCCTACTTGCCCACCTCATATCCCTCCTATCACTCTACGTAAATCATTCAGGAGAAAATTAAAAAAGAAAAAAGAAACCTTGCGCGTCCATTCAGTCACGATATCAATTAGCAAAACTAAAAGTCATAATAAATTATAATTCGTATTACGATCGAGTAACGCTAAGTAATAGATCGTAACTAAGACGTTTGAAGTAAATGAAAACTTAATCGTAATTGAAAAATCATTATCATCGAGTCATATCAAATCTCAATTAAGATAATAATTAAGTCATTATTAAATCGAAAAAGTAATTAGGGCAATCACAATTCGCGAAATCGTAATCGTTAATCGGTCACGATCTAATTAGAATTCAGAGTAGACATAATTCATTATCGATTTAGTCAAAATCCCAAAACAGCAATAAAGACAAAAGTTTATGTCTACGAGAACGCACACAGTTTTTTTTCTTTTTCAAAAAAAAAAAAAAAAAAAAAAAAAAAAAAGAAAAGACAGAAAACAAACGCAAGTAATTTTGAAACGTCGTCGATAAAATCAAACGTAAAAATGGCAAATAAATTATAAATCGTCAATATTTACTACGATAAAATGACGACGTCAAACGTATGAACGAACGTGGGCGACGAGGCGTTCGAAGGAAAAAAACAAAAAAAAAAAATAATAAACTCGTCTCGTTAAAAATTCAACGATCCGCCCGTAAATAAACTCCCTTTTATTTCGAGTTAAGGTAGATTTTAAAAACGGGAACAGCACACCGGTACAACTCGTTAGGGTTAGTGTCACGCATTCGTTCCACGAAGTTTCCTCGACCCAACGTTAACCACTTTACCCCGTTCTACCGCTTTTTTCCTTCCCTCCATCCCTCGAGCCCACCCCATCCCACCCTAACGTAACCCCATAATTATCGTGCGCGGATTTGACGAAAAGTTTCGTTCGCACTGAAGAAAGAAAAAAAAAAAAAAATAATAAAAAAAGAAAACAAGGAAACAAGAAAACTAACAAGGGATTCTGTCGACAAGGAGGCCGACACTTTGCCCAAGTAAATTGACTAACTGCAGTTGCAGAGAAACAGACAGAGACAGAGAGATAGATAAAAAGAGGAAGAGGAAGAGGAAGAGAGAGAGAGAGAGAGAGAGAGAGAGAGAGAAAGAGAGGGAGATGGAAAGGGAGAGGGAGAATTACGGTTCCAAATGCACATCTCGTTATTTTACCAGAAAGAAAAAGCTTTTAAAGTGAGATAGAACAAAAAGGAAGAGAGAGACACACACAGAGAGAGAGAGAGAGAGAGAGAGAGAGAGAGAGAGAGAGGAAGGATAAGAAGAGGGGAGATCAAGGCCTCAGAGAGATAGATAGGGACAGAGAGAGAGAGAGAGAATTTCTTGGAAGGTTAGAGAGGAACAGAGAGAGAGAAAGAGAGAGAGTTTTGTCACCGCCCTCGATGAGTCACCCAATCGATTCCTTCCACAGAGTCTAGTTGAACTTTCAAAATAGGGGGGCTGCGAGTTGAACACCCAACGACTGCCAATGAGTAGCTTTCCTTCTGCATTCTTACATAAGTCTTCCCCTCCCCTCTCCCCCATCCCCCTCTCCCAGTCTATCTCTCTCTTTGTTCCCCCTCTTTCACTGATATATTCGAACGTATACTTATACACAAAGCAGGCTGTTAAACAGTGATGTCCTTCTCTTTTATTACTCATTTTACTGATGCGTGTGTATATATATAATATATATATATATATATAATATATATAGTATTGAAATTACAGTTGCGTAACAGGTTGTATGGTGTATTCGTTTAATTGATCGGCCGTGGTTTGTAATTGAGGTTAGGTTTGTTACACGGGGTTCCCAACCCTTTTCAATCCTAATTTATGTTTAATACAGGGATACACATTGTTACCAACCCTCGTTCTCGTTCCTGTCATTTTCGTTGCGGTTGTTAAACTTTCTGGATGGGTGGACGATTGGTTGGTTGGTTGGTTAGTTGGGTGGATGGGTGGGTGGTTGGAGGAAAGTGAAGGGCTAGGGGAAAAGGAGAGAAGAATTCTCTTTTCTTTTTGTTTCTTAAAATTTTAACAAAGTCTAAATGTTATTCCATATGTTATTTGCTTTTACGCAAGGATAATCGAAATAAAGTGAATTTCCTCTTTATACCATTAAACGAAAGACTTCGGTATCCATTGAATCAACCAATAGCAAAAGTTTGTCCTCAACGATTACATGCTCGAGATCAAGAAGATTCTGAGCCCTATTCTCTCTCTTTTTCTTTTTATATGTACACACATAGACATATACAGACGTTTTAACACACGAAATTCCTGCCCCAGCCCACCTCAGCCCACCCAAGCCCACCCCAGCCCACCACCATAACATTGGAGTTACGAGCTTAAATGTCTTTCGCACGGTATACCACCATAAGAGAATGGGGTGCGAAGAGAGCAACTGCCGTGTTTCTCGTTATGGGGGTGGGATAAAAGAGAGAAAAAGAGAGAGAGAGAGAGAGAGAGAGAGAAGAAGAAGGAAGAGAAAAAGAAAAAGGCAATTTCGAAAGAGCCCGTTAAGTTTTATGGCGTCTGGGAACTGAGTACGGAAGGGAGTTGTAGGAAGAAGGGTTTGGTAGTTTTTGAGTGAGGGATTCGTATGAGGATACAGGATATAGTTTCGATCAGATGAGGGCCAAAGACAAAGATCAAGATTTTCTGCTTGACACAGCATCAAATTTGTATATCTCCGATTACAACGACAAATATATCCCCCACCCCACCCTATCAACTTTCTTTTCCTTTTTTGAGTCACACCGTATGAACCCATGAGTCATCACTCTCCTCCTCCAACTTCCTGTAGAAAAAAAAAGAACAAAAAAAAAAAAAAAAAAAAAAAGAAAAAAAAAAAAGAAAAAAAACTACTACTTCCTATTTCTTGATTAGATCGATTAACCATATATACTTTTGTATGTCTATGTACATACGAGTATATATCCTTATCTCTGTTCTCGCTCGAATTTCATCGATCGAATTTGATGTTATCGTTTCGTTCGCTTTGAGAAAGTGGAAATTCGTCCTTCTATTCGAACATTCAACGACCTTCCTTCCTATCTCTCTCTCTCTTTCTCTCTCTCTGCGTCTTTGCCCCTCTTACTCTTTGTATATATATATATATATATATATATATATATATATATATATATATATATATTGGTCTATGTGCAATGGACTATGGGAGAACTGAGCGATGACGCATACTTGGAAAACACTCGTCTTGTCGACGCTTAGACGTCGTGGCGCCATTCACCTACGGCGCCGCACGCAAACCCTTAAACGCAGTTAGCCTCGTCCCAACCTTCCAATCTCCCCCACCATTCTAACTACTATGAATATATATATATATATATATATATATATATATATATATATATATATATATTATAGACTGGCTTATGAGCTTATTCGATGACAACATTTGTTGTAGGAGATCAATAGAGAACATTCTTTCTTTTTTCCTCTTTCTTTTTTTTTTTTTTTTTTTTTTCCTGATATACGTAACTCCATACACGGAAATGAAAATTTACACGGAGTTGTGTATTGTTTTTTTTTTTTTCTTTTCTTGTTCTACTTTGAATTATCGGCTTTTGCTGATTTCGAAGAAATATTTTTCTTTCTTGATATTGTCATGTTTTTCTCGGGAGAAAAAAAATGTGCTACTTTAGTTTCATGCCAGACACGATCCGTGCCAATCTTTTCGAACGAAGAAATCCTCCTTCAGTCAGGAAGGAAAAAAGGAAAAAAGAAAAAAAAGAGAGAAGAAGAACAAACCAACAAGGATTTTCTTTTTTACTGCGGAATTACGTCGAGTGAGTAAAGCTTTTTTTTTTTTTTTTTCTTTTGGAAAGGGGAGGAGGAGGAGGAGGGGAAGTATTCTTTTTTTTTTTTTGTTCAATAACTAAAAGACAACGAGAATGACACAGATGCTCTCGTTGTATTATCGTTCTTCTATCTCCTCGTTTACGAAAGTGTAAAAGTCGGACGAAGATGAAGATATTTCAAAATTGTAAAATAAAAGAAAAAAGAAGAGTCAGATGAAAAAAAAAATCATCTATATAATTCGGATTACGATCAGTGGAATTGATATTTTTTGATTCGAGAATAATTCTCGAAGATTTTAATTATCTTCCGAATGAATTGAGGTTAGGATCAACTGTTGTTAATAAATAGTATCGAAATTTTAATTTCTCGATTGTAATTGAAATCGCGACGATTTAATTGTTAAGATTGATTTTATGATTAACTATCATATCGATACGTACGATTGATATTCGCAACTTGTGTCCCAAAAATTTGTAAAATTTTAATCATCATCCTACTACCTGTATTACGATCGTAATTACGATTAAAATTTTCTATCAAATTATAATCAGATTTTAATTGCTATTGAATATCGTTCAAGATCGTGATTGAATTAAACGTTGAGATTCTAATTGATATATTAGCGACGTAAAATTATTAATATTGATTTTATAAAACGAATCAATAATATCGTTGAGGTTATGTTTGGGTTCCATGTTGGATTCCATCTTTTTTCCTGTCGATCATTCGAAATCATAGACAAGAAGTCTTCGCTTAAGATTACGATTTGTTATCTATATAAATACGTATATATTTTAATATCTTATCGATATCAATATTCTTTTTATCATATCTATTTGATATTGAAATATGGCAACCCTTAGTAATAGATCGAACGTGTGTATCGTTGGTAATAGTCACACCAACGATAGTGAGGCTTCAATGTATGCGTTAGAAGACGAATTAAGAACGATCGATAAAATGGCAACAGAGAGAGAGAGAGAGAGAGAAAGAGAGAGAGTGAGTGAGCTCGTGCTAGGCAATCGACTTTGCGATAGGTCAGAGTTAAACGATAGTCTAACACGCACACGTTAAAAAAAAAAAGAGAGAGAGAGAGAGAGAGAGAAAATAAAAATATAGACGTCCTTTCTGATACAACAACATCGATAGATCTTTTGATTATATTTATTTCATGTGTTACCAAGATATAACAATCACAATCGAAGAATATTATTTTCGTCATGTCCATTTGTTTCGTTTTATTTATCCTGTCATTCTTAACCACGTAAGTACTTTTACCACACGTTGTAGTTAGTTAGTTTACTTATGTACGTCTCCCTGTAAGTTTGTTTCACTCGACGAAGGTCATTATTGGTTCAAGGTAAATTGGATATATATATATATATACATCCATTCTACAAGAGCTATTTTCATTCTCTCATTCTTATTGTTAGACGTCTTCATTGCCGCTTACGAAATACGTGTCGCGATAAGATTTAATTTTCGAGAACACATTAATCCAATTCGATCGATATATTTTAATTCAATTTTATACGATTGACTTTATGTATTATTTATCGTAGTAACTTAAACGACTCAAGTTATTTATAATAACCTAACACGTTTTATACATAATTTACAAAAGATATTTTATCATTTTAAACTAACGATTACAGTATAAGCCTAGATGTAAACTTTTTCTTTTTCTTTTTTTTTTTTTTCTTTTCTTTTTTGATTGTTCTTTCTTTTCTTTCATTCACACACAGTTCATCTTCGTTCTTCTCTTTTATTCTTCAAAAAATCCCTAGTCGTTTCTAGCTTTAGCATCGATCTAACCCTGTGGTAATCCCATTGTTTTACGGTAGACCGTTAACGCGGCAGTCCAAATCGTGTGTAGACCACAGAAGATATCCGTGTCTATGTGTATATGTGTGTGTGTGTGTGTGCGTGTGCGCGCGCTCGCGTACTATCCCTAGAGTCGCGGATTTCGTTCAGAGCTCTTTTCACCAACGAGGTCTCTCTTTTGTTCAAAACGAAAAGCTGCCGTTGGCGTATGCGCTTAAAGCCACATTGCGGTGTGGTATTACGTGGAAGTACGTGGAAGAACGTGGAAGAAAGGATTCCTGAAGTTTCAGAGAAACAGGAACATAGGCCACCTAAGGTTTAACCAAAGACAAAACCGATGCTCCATACTCGTTCGAATTCATTTAACAGTTTTATCATTTCACTGATAATAAACGATCCTTACGTTAATCCAAAGTCAAGTTAATTTAATCATTAAAGTCACTAGAATATTTGTATATCTAGTGACTTTTTCTTTTTTTTTTTTTTCCTTTTGTTTATTTTTATTTCGATTATAAAACGATCTGTATGAATAAAAGTCTTCGTTAAATTGAACCATTTCGATGTTGACCATGAAATATTAATTTTCTTTTGCGAAATTGATAAAAATACGAGAGAGAGAGAGAGAGAGAGAGAGAAAGAGAATTAAGAATTATCATGAAACTCATTGATTACGTTCGAAATAATAAATACTTTCAATTATGGTTCAATCTAAAGAATTGTTATCACTATCATTGATATTACATTTCGCTGTAATAAGCATTTCGTTATGAACTCTTTAATAATAAGTTTAATAATTCATTAAAAAAAAAAAAAAAAAAAAAAAAAAAAGGAGAAAAAGAAAAAAAGAAGGTCATCTCGATTATAATCCAATTATTGGCCATGGTTTATCATTTATCAAGTGTCTATGATATAGACACTTTAAGGATGAAGTAGAGGGTGGAATGGAGGGGTATAATAAAATCGTCGTTAGAAATTTCTAATAAAATTCACAACGCGAAGTGATACATACATACATACATACGTACGTACATACGTACATGAACACACGCATACATCCTCGTTCTAATATTAGCAAGGCTCGATTAAACCAAGGACATAACAGAGCTCTTCAAAAAAAAAAAAAAAAAAAAAGAAAAAATCCGCAAAAGGAAAGAAAGAAAAAAAAAAAAGAAAAAAGAAATAAATATAGTCGGCTTTTCCCTCGACAATTTTCTATCTTAGTACTCTTGTAGTTGTTTTACGATCGTCTAGGTTCCTCGACGATGAAATATCGTCGGTTAGATGTTTTTGACCTCCGACGTCTACGTTTTGTACCTTACAAACACACACACACACACACATACACACATACACACGTATGCACACGCATATCTATACCTATATCAAGATCACACAGGTTACTACCCTGACCGACGAGGACTTTCTAACCGGTTACCAAGGCCCCTTCAACCTATACATTCCTTCAACCCTCATACTTTTCCTATACCACCCCATTCGACCATCTTAACACCCTAATACCCATCGTACAGCACGTACTACTCGTACGACGGCATTTAAGACATCTTTCGGTTTTACGTACGGTTATATCGTAAAACCAATATTGCTAGGATACACCAGAGTGAAATTTTTAGATAGTATCGTATCTAACGTCGTTTGGTTGCCATGGTATTAGATACTAATCCTTCGTGTTTCTAAACGCAAACCTCTCACCATCCATCCATCCCTCCCCTCCGCCCTGCCTCGCCCAGTCCTTCTTTTCATCCCTCCTTACCTATCATACCTTCAACCCCATAACCTTCTTCTTCATTGTATTCCACTAATATCCGATACCTTTGTCGTTTATCCGATAACAACAACCTTTTCTTCTCTCGGCGACACTTACGTTTTACGAACTAAATGAATAATAATAATAATAAAAAAAAAGGAGAGAAAAGAAGAAGAAGAAATAAAAATTGAAAAGGAAGAATTAGAATTTCGTTTTGTTTTCTTTCCTTCTTTTCTTTTCTTCGTTTCTTTTTTCTTTTTTTTTTTTTTTTTGCTTTCTTTCTCACGTAGATCACATTTACGCATGATTATTTTCAATAGTCCTTTTTCTTGTTTCGTCCTTTTTTTTCCTTTTTTTTTTTTTTTTTTTTTTTGATGGCAGTGATCAAGTTTTCAATTGAAAATACAAAGTTTTGGGCGAAACGTTAGGAGCCAATCATGAAATTACCAGGAGCCAATTGACCACCAATCAGGAATAAAAAGTTTAAACGTTTATCGTTCGTATCCAAGCATATAAAGATATACTCAAATTGGCTATTACACATTTGGTATAAAGCTTACGACCTAAAGATATTCTCACCTTCTCATTCGTAGGTGTTAGTAAAATTGCAATTTGCTCGTGCGGATTATCCGCAGTATACGTGCGGAACGCTCGTTTTCGTCTTTAACGACTCTTACTCGCATGCATAATCTTCCGTTGTATTTCCCTTCTTCCGCCTTCCCTTCCTTCCACCCCAATCCTCCTCTTCCCCTCCCACTGGAACTATCCCACCGCCACCTATCACCTTTAACTCCCCTAACAACATTTTACGTATATAACACGTTTGCAAAGGAACACTTGTCTGCTCTTTGATCATCCTCCAACGTGAATTCGTCGTTTATTCTGAACCAAAAAAAAAAAAAAAAAAAAAAAAAACAAGAAAAAAAAAGTGGGAACAAAAGCAATTTTTTAACAGTCTTGCTAACGAGATTATGTTCTTTAAAGAGGGGGGGGGGGGAAACATTTTTTTTTCTGAAATTAAAACTAACGAATTAAGTTTACACACGGATTGATCAATATGTAAAGATTTTTAATTGTCGAGAAGAATTGCTTCGTGAGATTTTACATGCTGAATCAAAAAGTTTCTAGACGTGATCGAAAAGTATCCCTAAATCAGAGGATTGAAAAGTTCCTAGACGATAGTGACACGACTTAATTGTTTTGCGTCAATGTCGATTAAAGAAAAATCTTTGAAACAAGAAAGAAATTATTACGACGTTGCGATAGGTGTAAACGTTTGATTAAAAAAAAAAGAAAACTAAATAAAACAATAATAATCATCGCGATAAGCAAATAAATAAATAAATAAATAAATAAATAAATGAATAAAATATATATATTAGGTTGGAAACTATGAAACGGGCGTTGAATGAAAATAAAAACAAAACAAAAATACCCGTTTCATAGTTTCCAACCTAATATATATAAACAAGCGAAATTTTTAATCAAATTAAATATTTACATTTGTATGAAAAAAAAAAAAAAAAAAAAAAAAGAAAAAAAAAGAAACTAAACTTTTATAAATTTGTACAAATCTTTTAGAAAATCTCGTGCGCCAATAATTATTACGAAAGATATTGGAATATGTGATGATAAATAAAATCTATCGATTGGATTGGATTAAGCGTAAATAAAATAAAATATAAATAAAATAAAAAAAAAAAAAGAAAAAAGATCCTGACCAATAGCAGTTAATATCAGCAGAGAAATACTGTTATCGACGATAATATTTCGTGAGAAAGTAGATGGACATCTTTAAGGTTACTATCTGACATCCTAAAGTCTTCCTTGTACCTTGGGATCCTTTATCAAAAAAGGGTTGTAAGCGGTGAATCCTATCACCAGAGCCCCTCCCCGCCTCCCCTCTTCCCCCACGACCATCTCCTCCCACCTATCCCACCTATTCTTTCTCTTCGACCTTCGCGTAAATCATGTCCTCTCTCTTTTCTAGTTCTGTCTTTGTCGCTGTTAAAATCACCAGTAGAAAATTTACGAGTAAGTCCTCGAAATGTTAAACCCTTCTCAAGGTATCACGAACTAAACCCTTATCACTCGTGGAATAAAACTTATACGATTCGTTCTATCGATTCTGAACAATTTTTCATCTAGAAAAAAACTTTTTTGGATCCTCTGGCGTAGGGATTTTGTTTTTTTTGTTTTTTTATTTTTTTTTAGAAATTTACTGGTTCGATCTAGAAAACTTTTGATACGTTTCCCTTTCCTATGATCATTCGAAAATAAAAACAATTAATTTTTGTTATTTGACAAAAAGTAATTGTAAAATATTTACATTATTTTCTCTCTCTCTCTCTCTCTCTCTCTTTTTATTTTTTTAAATTGAATAAAAAATAATAAATAAATTTCAGAATATCGCTAAGACTTTATCACGTGTGCATGCAATCTATGCAATATTAATTATCCATCACATTCGCAAATTTTTTTTGTAATCCGCAAAAATGTAAAAGTATTAACCAATTAAAAGGAAGATAGCTGAAAAAAAGAGAAAGATAAATAAAAAAAGAGAGAGAGAGAGAGAGAGAGAGTAGCGATCGATCAAAATGAAAAGCTCGAAGCTTTCGTAGCTTTGGTCTCTTCCCATTTACAGAAGCTGGCATCTCGCCAGTGAACCTTTTCATCGAATTTCTTTTAAAGCCATAGAGAGAGAGAGAGAGAGAGAGAGAGAGAGCCAAAGCCATAGAGCCAAAGACACGTTACTAGAAAAAGAGATAGAATGAGTATAAGAGAGTGTTATGGAGGTTTAAAATGAAGAGAAAAGTCCTAACACCATTAAACGTACTCGAGAAAAGATAAAACGTACTATCCTCTATACCATTACTCTTTTTCCCTCTCTCTCTCTCTCTCTCTCTCTCTCTCTCTCTCTCTCTCTGTCTTGCTTACATTCTTTTGATCATAAAAAAATTTAAACGTAAATTAAAATAATTATGTTTCTCTGTTTCGCTAGATCTTCAAACAAAGTCTACGTTAAATATTTGAACACGTAAGGGAATAACAGGATGGATAGACTCTGACGACTAATTACGTTGATCGAACAAGATTTGACCGAGTACTCTCTCGGTGGCCTTTGACACTAACCCCATAGACCAGAGAAACCGGTTGTAACACTATCACGTCTTGATTAATTGCTTCCTCGAAACAACTAAAGGAAAAATCGTTTGTACGTTGAAGTACAGGACAAACTACAACAAACGAGTAAGTATATTGTTCCTGTTATCCTGGATCTTCAAAAGATTCCAGTGTCCTGGTCTTCTGAATATCCTGGAGACTCCATTGTTCTGGTCTTCTAAACGTCCAAAAAATTCCATTATCCTGATCTTCTGGACATCCTGAAGATTCCATTATCCTGGTCTTCTGGACGTCCAAAAAATTCCATTGTCCTGGTCTTCTGAACGTCCAAAAAATTCCATTATTCTGATCTTCTGGACAACCTGGAGATTCCAGTGTTCTGGTCTCCTAGATTTCCAAAAGATTCCAGTGTTCTGGTTTCCTGGACTTCCAAAAGATTCCAGTTGTCCTGATATCCCAGATTTCCAGGAGATTCGAGTGTCCTGGTGTCCTTGACAATGAATATCATTAAATATTGTTTATTGATATATTGCAATTTTTGTTTTTTCTCAATGTTCTTCCTTTTCTCAATACTTTCGTCGTTTTATTAATCCAGCGAAAGTTCAAACTTGCTCGTTAACGTAAGATTTAAACGACGATAGAATAAAATCGTTAGAATTGCATTTGAATTTGAATAACGATTCGATTAAGGCGAAAGTTGACCATTTACGTAATCCCGGGAACGCAGTGCAAAGTGCATTTGTAATGGAAACTTTTGAACCCTTAACCAGAACTCGGAAACTTTTGGATCGAATTCCCTAGCAACCCGATATTCGTACTCTGTACAAAATTGGGTACAATTAAAATTTTCGCATTTACCACGATTCGACCTATTCGCGAGGTATTCGAGGTATGAAAATGGGCCAAGTCATTATCTCAACTATTGCGGAATGACTGCAGAATAATGTCGCTGTAGTTTGGTTATGTTATACAGGGTAAAACTGTTCAATTGATACAATTATTAAATTAATATACGTGCCATTCGAATTTCAAAGAATTTTTATAACGAATGGAGATTGTATTTGCGATTTCTTTAACATGACGTCATCCTAATCATTTTTTATAATCGTTTAATAAAATCGTTATTTCGATTCAAACTAAGGATTATCAAATCGGTCAATGTTTAGAAAGATAAAGAGAGAGAGAGAGAGAGAGAGAGAGAGAGAAACAATTCGTTTTCTTTTCACTTCAATGTATTGTTTATATCAAGCTTGAAAAAAAAAAAAATAATATAACAAACAAATATATAAAAGAGCCGAGATATCCTAGAGCTTTCATTCGTTTTAAAATGAATAATATCGGCTTAATCGACCTTTACAAATGCTTCATTCGTCCGGCCGGTAAAGCAGGAAACTTCATTAATTAATTCAAATGCCGTGATATTTCGTGGGGTAAATAACAATGGCGTTGAAAAGGCTATACATTGTATTCATTTATTTAATTATATTTGCGTTAAATAAAGGGAGGGAGGAGGGGGATATAAAATATAACAAAGGAAACAAAAAGGAAAAAAAAAAAAGAAAAAAGAGAGAAATAAAAAAGATCCGTACCAACTGAACGAACTAAATGATCGAGTCGATTCAAATTTCGTATTGTTATAAAAAAAAAAAAAAAAAATCAGAAACAAAAAAAAAGAAACAAAAAAGTTACTAAAACTTACAACCCCCTCAGTTCGAAAAGATTAGAGGATAATTTCGAGCAAGAAAATTATAAAAGCTTTACTAATTTGACCTTGAAACAGTACCCCCCCCCTCCCCAAAAAAAAAATCTTTAAATATCTTTTCTTTTTTTTTTTTTTTTTTTTTTTTTACTACCAAAGAGTAAAATTATTTCTTCGAGATTGAAACGTCAACGGCAACAGCGACAACAATAACAACAATAACAACAACAACAACAACAACAACAACAGCAATTACAACAACGAAAAAGAAAAAAACTAGAAAAGAATTCCTGTAACCAAAAAAAAAAAAACAAAAAAAAACAAGAAAAGGAAAGAAAACAA
>NC_060979.1:2607486-2617486 GCF_910589235.1 Vespa crabro
TTATCATATAGAATTTGATTAGAAAGGCGCAGAGAATAGAAGGAAAAAAATATTGCATATTTTTTAGTCGTCATAGATGAAAAAAAAAAAAAAATATTCAACAATATACATACAATATATATTGTTCAATTATATTTATATTTGATAAGGAATAAAAATTACGGAATTAATATTACAAATTAATATTTCGTAAGAAACAGTGGCGGTCGTTCTAAACGTTCTCAATTCGATCCGTTTGCCAACCCCATTTCCACCCTCATCCCTTTCTCGCCAATTTCACGGCGTTACCGATTAAATTCACTATAGCATTCCCGAGCCGAACTTTGTGGTCAGTCCAATACGTGAACAAAACTTTCTTCGAAACAAATGTCGTCACGAGTGTCACGAGTTTGTGGAACGATTTATCGTCGCATGCCGCAGAGTTCATTGCTTATTAAAGCGTTCGCGTTAAGTTCTTTAACCCTTCGACTGACCCCCCCCGCCCGCAGGGCGCATATATGCGTCCGGCAAATGACCGCGGGGGTTGGGGCCGTGCCCCGCCAATCGAAGGCCCTCAGCGTGTACTGTGGACGCGTATATGCGCCCAAGCGTACACTTCGATTGTTTACCATTGTCTCATTATGGTATATAAGTATATTCAGCGATCGCATATGCGGGCCGCTCACGCGATACGTTTCTGTTTGGAATAGCTAACAATCGATGGATTATTAATCGAAAGAAAATATATTCCCATCTGTGGATTTTATATGTACGTTAAGTTTTTTCACTCGATTGATCTAATTTATAACACAAAATGGCATTATCGTACAGGACAAAAACATTAACAATTGCGTCCAATCATTGGCTACTTAAACTTCGCTGGCCTTAAACCCTATTAATCGATTCATTCGATCATGTTAAAGACAATTGTTCAGCAATCCTCATGTGACACTTAATGATGTTAAATAGTCAATAATCGTTGCTATTATTAGCATCGCATTGATCAAACAGACAAATTGGATTGAAGAAGGTTATTCACCTGATCGGTTCAACGAACGTTGAATGAGTTGGCCTAAATTTGTTAGTCGATTTTGATCTTTAGAATTTTTAACAAATATATTCGTCAGATTAATAAGAACGATAAGTAATGCCACGCGTGGATCTTTTAATATATTGACGATGAAAATCCCTAGCTGTCTCGTTTTTTTTTTTGTTTCTTTTTTTCTTTAAATTCAATTACTCTTACTTACAAAAGAAAAAGAAAAAAAAAAAAGAAAACTGTGCGAATATATCGGCAATCATGGTTTTGTGAAAAATAAGGAAGAGAAAGAAAAAATTACTAGATCGTTCAATGACAAATTTTATCGATGAATTATCGACGAATTGAAAACTCTCTCTCTCTCTCCCTCTCTGTCTTTCTCTTTGGCATTTCTAAGATTGTAAAAAATCTTTCAAAAAAAAAAAAAAAAGATAAAAAAGAGACGAAAAAGTAAAAAAAAAAGACAAACATTATGAAATATACATTTGTCACTAGTTTTGAATGTTAAGTAAGAAATCTACTTTACCATCCACCATCCATTTTATTTCTCTCTCTCTCTTTCTCTCTCTCTTTCTCTCTCTGTCTTTGTCTTTGTCTCTCTATCTCTCTCGAACATTTTTGATCGTAACGTTTGCCCTTATAACATAAGTAAGTACTTACACCGTTATCATAATTATGCCAGTTTATGGGACATAAAAAGAGGGATGAAGGGTTGGATAGGACAAAGGTGAGGTGGGATAAGGTGGGATTGAGCGATAGGATGAAGAAGAGAAGAGAAGAGAAGTAGAGAAGAGCGAAACGTCGGAGCACTTTTGCTCACATACATAAATTTCAGAGTATATTTACACTTCCAGTCGCCCATATGTCGAAAAGACCCATGAGAGATGGGGTGGGTTGGGGTTAAGGTGGAGTTAGAATAGGGAGAGAAATTAATGTTCTTAGTTCGTATGGAACTTCGTTAAAAATAAATATCTTGGTAAGAATAATTCATATGTAAAAGATTATTTACATAATATTCATATTTCACACATCATATATATATATATATATATATATATATATTTTATGTAATTATTATATATAATATTTTTTCTCGGTTTTTCAAGATTCTTCCTATCGTTTAAGTTCTTTCTCGTGTTTCTTGAAACACCCTCTTACACACACACACACGTACATATATTTATATATATATATAGAATTATATATATAAATATACGTATGTGTGTACATATATATATATATATATATATATATATATATATATATATATATATATAGATAGATGGACAGATAGAAACAGAGCTGGAACAAAGAAAAGAAGAAAAATTTCGCGGCTCGCGTGAAAACTTTTTCCACCTTACAACTGCATCTCTCTCTCTCTCTCTCTCTCTCTCTCGTGTTATTCAAGAAAACGTACGCGCGCGTAAGAGAGAGAGGGGGAGAGAGAGAGAGAGAGAGAGAGAGAGAGAGAGAGAAATAGAGATGGAAGAGAAAAAGCATTTTACCAGTCGCAGAGCACGAAGTTACGAGAACACTTGGGAAACAGGGCCAGACAAAGTGTGCTCGCGCTGTGCTTCAAAAAAGAGAGACAGACAGACAGAGAGAGAGAGAGAGAGAGAGAGAGAGAGAGAGAGAGAGAGAGAGAGAGAGAGAGAGAGATGGAAAGAAAAAGAAAGTTTATCGTCGGCGGAGAAAAAGCGTAGGGAAAACTCTGGCGACTCTTTAACCAAAAAAAAAGGGAAATGAAAGAATAAATAAAAAAAAAAAAAGAAAAAAAAAAAAGAAAAAGTAGAAGTGGAGAAGAAGGGGGGGGGGGAAAAGGGGTTGGGAGAAATCTCGGAAATTATTAGACGTGCTTGTTGTTAAAGAAACGTAGTTTTTACTATCCAACGTATGAAAACTTTTTTTGAAAACATTTACTATGTCGACGAGTATAATGTTATATATATACATATATATATATATATATATATATATATATATATATATATGTAATATTATACCAAACTAACAATAACTATATCTGTATTTACGTTTCGCATTTGCGCTTATGTTTGCATTTGTCGAACTTGTTAAAAGGATAAATATACCGTGGGTTAAGGGTAGAAAGAAAAAAAAAGAAAAAAAACGTCATTAAATTTTGTAACATTTCCTCTTCCTTCTGTGTAACTCGTCCTTTTTTTTCCCTCTTTTTCTTTAATATTTCTCTCTACAAAAAAAAAAAGAAAAAAAGAAAAAGAAAAAAAAAAGAAAAGAAAAAAAAATTTCCTTTCCTTTGTCCGCCCTTTTCTCTTCGTGATATATTATATTTTAGAAAGTATTAGAAATTCATGTCGAATGTTCCGAAAGAAAAAAAAAAAGAAAAAAAAAAAAAAAGAAAAAGAAAAGAAAGAAAGAGAAAAAATATAATGAATTTAATTATATTTCTTTTCCTGATCCTTTTTTTTTGTTTTTTTTTTTGTTTTTTTGTTTTTTTTTTTTTTTTAATTGTGTTTTCCCCTTTTCCTATTTTCTATGAACATTATTATAGATTATACTATTGCATGCAATTCATAATTGTATTAATTGGACGCGCCTTGATATCTTCTTCAAATCAAATTGTAAGTAATGATTAATTAAAATAACAATGATTTGTGACAAGAATGAAAATGAGAGAGATAGAGAAAGGGAGAAAGAGAGAGAGAGAAAGAGAGAGAGAGAGAGAGAGAGAGAGAATCTTGAAGGAAACAAAGAGGCAACATGCATTAGATCGGAAAAGGATCTTCTCGTCAGTTTTAATTAGTTACACGTCTAACGACGAGCGACGTAATTGCCTTTGTTTTATCATCTTTCCTCGGCCGAGTCGTATCTCTCGAAACTTTCTCAAAATTACTCTGCCACGCCTTTATAGTTTCTACGAAAAACGAACGAGATTCTCTCAACTCGTTTTCACACTACGTCTTATCTATGAGAAAACGAATTTCCATCGTTGCCATATCTTCGAGACAAACTTTGAATATATTTTCTTATGAATATACATACATATATATATATATATATACTTCTTTTTCATTAGAATTTTCATTAGAAAAACGTTAGAAAGTATAGTTAGAAAAACGTTAGAAAGTATAGTTAGAAAAAACGTTAGAAGGGATCGTTAGAAAAAAAAAACGTTAGAAGGGATCGTTAGAAAAAGAAACGTTAGAAGGGATCGTTAGAAAAAAACGTTAGAATTTTCGTTAGAAAACAATTGTTAGTATATCATTGGAGATAGCGTTTAGAATTTTTTTCGTTGGAAATTCGTTTGGGACTGGGGGAAAAAAAAAAAATCGTTGAAAGAACGTTAGAATTCGTTCGTTAGAGATTCGTTAGGATTGGGAAAACAAAACAAAAAAAAAAAATCATTGGAAGAACGTTCGTATCGTTACGTTAGAAATTCGTCGCGGGATGTGGGGAGAAAAAAGAAGTCATTAGAGAAACGTCATAATTTTCATTAGATAAATTCATTAGAAAAATCGTTGATAAAATCCATTTAGTAGTATCGTTAGAGGAATAATTAGAAGCGAAACGTCGAAAATAAGATAATCATTAAAGATTACATTACGAGAAGGTTAAAAGTTTTGTTTGGTAAAAAAGAAAAGCGTTAGAAAATCGTTAGAAGAAGAAGGAAGAAAAAAAAAGGTCGAAAAAAAAAAGGAAATCGTTAGAAAACCACGTAGTCATTTTAAACGAGACATTAATTTAACAGTACTTAATGCAAAATAATTTCTTTTAAATTTAATCCAATTAAAGTCGATAATTAAAATGCAATACGTATAATTAAATACGACGCTTTATTCGAAACTATTAAATAACATTATTATAATAATTAATTAATATAATTATATTACAATACGTTAATGACACATTAATTGTTATAAAATTAATGAGACGAAATATTTTTTCCACCCTAGAAATTCCCTATATTACATATAATATATCCAACATCTTATCGTCTCATTCTCTCTCTCTCTCTCTCTTACTTTATTCCCAGCATCCCTTATCTCTTACAGAGATCTAATGTTACCATAAATCCTTAAGGAATGGACACCAATGGTGCTAATCGAGACGAAGAAGTTCGAAAGAGGCCCATAGTGGACCCAGAAAAGCTTTCCAGATATTCTATTTTTCTCTCTCTCTTTTTCTTCCATTCCTCTGTAAGAGTTTCTCCATATATCTTTCTCTATCTGTCTAACTTCCTCCTTCTCCCACTTCCTCTCCCTCTCTCTCTCTTTTTCCATAGGATAAAGTGAAAGGCTTTGAGTCTCCCTCGTAGCTATGGAATCTCAGGGATTTTCTCGTTTGTTTTTTCGTTGGTAACGAGATCAGTTCTCTCTCTCTCTCTCTCTCTCTCTTTCTTTCTCTATCTAACTATCTATCTATCTATCTATCTATCTATCTATCTATCTATCCATGTCTCTTTCTTTCTCTTTAGTAGACACATCTATACGAATAAGGCTTCAACTAGAGCACACCAGTAGTGTTCCACCCTACAAGTAACATTCGTCCCTAGTACATCAACCATCTAACCTCACCACACCTCACCTCATCTCACCACGCAACCTCTTCTTCATCCCTCACCCAGTAACCACCTCTTCCACCTCCACCTCCTCTTCCATCTCGCCCACCTTCAACCCACTCTATCCCTTCGATACGCCATTCCTCCTCCCTCTCTTGGCTAATCTTGTTACCAACGATAGCTACCCTCTTAATCCGCAGGAGTTCGTCTACGAACGAGCACCTAATCGTCCACCACCGATCCTGACTATTCGACTTCGAACGAAACCTCGATGCTTAAGCTCTATCTCTCTATGGTGTCCTTCCATTTCCTCCTATGTTTTTCTTTCTTTCTTTCTTTCTTTTTTTATGGTTTCTTCTTTCCAGCTTAAGTTCGTTAAGTTGTTTAAGTTCTTTTTGTTTATTTATTTTTTTTTTGTTTTTTTTTTTAATTCATTCAAAGATACAATTAACTCGATAATAGGTCAATGAGACTAACATCAGTCTATTCAATGATATAATTTAATACACCTGAGATATCATTATGTTCACATAGGATAGATTATAAATGATGACGTATCTAATCCCTAAGATACCTAACGACAATTATAATCCCTCCCTCTCTCCCACTCCCTCCCCTTCAAATAGTATTAAAAGGGTTGAAAATGTTCTTCGAGTTAAAAATGAACAATTGTCATATCCAATTATTTCTCCTTATTTCTTATTCCTAAAGATGTCTATGATCTAATAACAATAACTTTTCGTATAATAGATCGTATAATAGAACAATAATCGTAATTCCTCGTAGATAGTTTAACAATGATGAAACATTTGTTATAGTTGATGACAATGTCCAGCAGGAAGGACATTGAGGTCTTTAATGGAAGATGGTGAAACCCTAGGGGCAATTTAGGGACAAACATGACTCTCAAAATATAGATACACATACACACACACACATACACATACATACACATACACGTTTATATAGTTACGTATGGTTAACTGTTTCAACCTGGATGACCACTCCTAATGCCCTACCCTCATTTTCTTCAACGGTAAGCAAAGATAGCGTAGACGACAACAACAACAACAACAATAATAATAATAATAATAACAACAACAACAACAACAACAATGGTACGATCCCTATGCAAAATTAACGTCAGTACTGGCTCGTGATATTTTAGAAATACCCAAGGGAGAACATTCTTGCCAGAGGTCTAGCTCATCCCTTATCTCTCTCTCCCTCTCTCTCCCTCTCTCTCTCTCTCTCTCTCGCTCTCTCCCCCTCTCCCTTCTTTTCTCTCTGTCTCTTCATTCGTATATCTATCTCCTTTCATCTAATCCCCCAGATAGAAATTCCAATTAGTAAAGGAGTCATTCTAAATTACTCTTCTTAATTGGCAAATTCATATAACGATTAACCAGTTCTTTTTTCCTTTTCTTTTTTTTTTTTTTTTTTTTCATTCAACTATTAAATCAATTAGTTTCATTCAAGTATTAAATCAATTTTATTGAAATCACGTGTAACGTGTTTTTTTTTTTTTTTTTTCCCCCTCGAATATTACCGATACGAAATAATGTACAGGTCTGAGGGGAGTCCAGTGCGAATGAAAAATATCTTCTGAAAATATACCCCCGCCAACCCCCCCCCCTCCAAAAAAAAAAAAAAGAAAAAACACACACACGCAGCCAACAAAGTGAATCTTAGAAAAGAAAAAGAAATGATAACAATACAAAAGTGGGACGTGTCCGTTTCCATTGTTGTTTTGAACGGAAAGAAACAAAATGAAGGATAAAAAGAGAAGGGGAAAAAAAAAAAAAGAAAAAACATTTGAGAAATGATTCGAGGAGAAAGATAAATGGACATTGGACATGCTGATCCAAAAACTATATATATATATATATGTACATACATATATATATATATATATATATGTACATATAAATGTTGTATAGGGACAGGATAAGAGAAGACAGGGATAGTTCTGTCGTCGAGAGGATTACTTCTCTGGATGCAAGCTGGAAGACGATTACGTGGTTGGTAGGATGAACTACAGAGGGTGATCTACTGTTCGTTCAACGAATACAACCCCGTCGTACACGTGTCTAAGGGTTTTGGAAGAACCCCCTCTTTTTGGATCTCGTATACTCGAGAGAAAGAGAGAGAGAGAGAGAGAGAGAGAGAGAGAGAGGAAGAGTTTCTCTCAGCTAGAATTTTGAGGGATTAGGATAGGAAAATGGAAGGAAGGTCCTCCTCGATAACTCTCATCCTAATGCGAAATGAACGAAGCTATAAACCTTTGAAGGGTCACATAGTAGACTCTAGAATATTAATAGGCTTCCTTTTGTCCCTTATATATCAAATATACCCTTTCATACCCTTTCCTTACTATTTTTCTCTTTTGTCTTTCGTTTCTTCTTTCTTCTTGGTTTTATTTTTATATTTTTTGGATTTTAATTTTAACCCTTTTGCTTTCCTCCCTTCGTATATATACATAAGCATTTAGATATTTAAATTTGATAATGATTCAGAACAAATAATAGGACAAACGTATCTATATATATATATATATATATATATATATATATATATGATTTATTTCAAAATGATTTATATTAGATTTTAAATTATTAATAATTTCGTTATAACAAATCTAATGTGATCCTAGCTAGTTGGATTAATGATGTTAACACGTTCCGTGCCAAGCCATTTTTGCCTGACTTGTCGTTCAGGCCATTTGATATTTTGACTAAAGAAAAAAGAAAAGAAAAAAAAAAAAAAAAGAAAAAAAAAATGACCGCGTGTACCACCGGTGGTACACTTGGTCCGAATGTCAAGTTGTGCGTGTACCACCGGTGGTACACGCGCCACGGAACGTATTAAAAAACAAAAAAATGTTGGAATTATACGGAATGAAAATTTCATAGGGAATTATTTGACATGCAAAGTAACATCGAACGAATAAATCTTAACTTTGTTCCTAATACTAATACACATACATACGCAGACTAACATACACACATATATATATATATATATCGACGTACAAATACATACGCAGAAATTTGCTTACGATATACGAGCTCTACCAGCATAGTTGTCCATTAGCAAGTTGAATTAAGTTTTGCTTGGCACAGAGCTCACGATGCAAATGAAATAACCGGCCCACTTTTCAAACAAGGATCATCGACCTACTATCTATCTGTCTATCTATCTATCCTCTCTCTCTCTCTCTCTCTCTCTCTCTCTCTCTCTTTCTTTCTCTCTCTCTTTATCTATCTATCTATCTGACTATCTCTCTTTCTCTCATTTTCGGAATAATTGAGTTGAGGCACATGCACGAGTCTCTGATTGCAGACGATGAGAGAGAGAGAGAGAGATAGTGATAGATAGATAGATAGATAGATAGATAGATAAATAGATAGATAGATAAAGAGACAGAGAGAGAGAAAGAGTGTGCGTATAAGAGAGTGAGAGAGAGAGAGAGAGATCCAACATACAAAGAGCTAAAAGCTTAACACGTCAAATGGGTACACGTATTTGCTCTTCGCCTCTCCATTTCAAACAGGCACGCGTGAACGTACTCGTAATACCTTCACGAACGATTTACTATGGTATAGATATCTGTGTGTACGTATGTGTGTGTGTGTGTGTGTGTACCTGTCTATCTCTATCTTTCTCTTTCTCTCTCTCTCTTTGCTGTATTCACGTGTATCGCTTTTGGAGTATGGATACCCTTACATCGAACATCTGATTAACTCTCTTGATGAACGGGTAACGCTGTATTTAATACATATACCTCGACCTTTCCTATCCTTTAAATTAACCAATCCTATATATATATATATATAGATTTATATATAATGCCAAAAAAAAAAGATTCCAATCTCATAAATATATATCCATGTATAATATAAAATATATAATATAAAAAAAAATTATGTATATATATATATAATGTATTTTCTGTTTTTTTTTTTTTTTTTTTTTGATATATATTTAGAAACAGTTTATTTTGGGTTGGTCGATTTTTTCGATAAGATATATATACACACATGCATAATGTTTATGATTATGTGTACATTCTTTGATGCGGAATGCAAAAATGTTTCTTTTTCTATTTCTCTTATTTTTTTTTCTTTTTTTTTTTTTTCTTTTTCCTTCTTCTTTTTAATAATCGCAAGGAACACTTTTCTGTCGGCTGCGTAATCCGCACAATGGAACGGTGGAAGCGTTATGTTTGCGATAACAATACGTTCCGAAAAAGAAAAAAGGAAAAAAAATTAAACATCCCCCATTTCCCTCTCTCTCTCTCTCTCTCTCTCTCTCTCTCTATCTATCTATCTCTCTCTCGCTCGCTCGCTCTCTTTCTCTTTTTTTTTTTTTTTTTCATGTAACATAGGAAATATGCACAACGTGGAACATTGCAAAATCTCGAGACGACGTTTTGCTTTGTATAT
>NC_060979.1:2622486-2624986 GCF_910589235.1 Vespa crabro
ACATTTAAATGTAAGAGAAACGATTAACGAAAAAAATTAATTTATTTCTAATATTATGATTATGAAATCAAAATATATTCGAATAAATTTCGATTAGAAGAAGAAGAAGAAGAAGAAGAAGAAGAAGAAGAAGAAGAAGAAAAGAAAGAAAAAAAAAAAACCCGAACTTCTTGGAATTTTTTACGGAGTATCGGATCGATAAATCTATTTTCTCTTGGTTTGTAATTCCTCTTTTGGGATCGACAGTTTCGATAAACGGCGCGTCATCGCGATCTATAATTCCGGCTGATACTTACGATGAGAAATGAAACGAATAACCGTCAGGTTCACTCTGTACCAAATGACAGTGACGATCCTTCTCTATCTCTATAAATTTTCGACGTTTCAATCTATATCGAATTTCTCTCTATCTCTCTCTCTCTCTCTCTCTCTCTCTCTCTCTCTCTCTCTCTCTCTCTCTCTCTCTCTCTCTCTCTATCCCTCTATCTCTATCTCTCTTTTGGTTGAATCGAGCCATCAAGTCGACTGTATAGAAATGGTATCCACGTCAATTTTTAACACTTCCAAAAGATAAATTTTACCTCTCTAACGCAATCGTTGGTATGCGGGTGAATGAGTGGGTCGGTGTTGTTAGTGTTGTTCAACGAATCGAACAATTTTCTATCCCTTTCTTTCCAACAACTGTGTGTGCGTTTTTTTATTCTTTTTTTTTTTTTTTTGTTCTGTTTAAATTCTTTATTACACTATTATCTCTCCGATTTTTCTTTTTTTATATATATATATATATATATTTTTTCCACCAGCCCCAAAACATAATCTCATCCCTTGATTCTTAACTCGTCTCGATGGAGTCGTGAAAAAAAGAAAAAAAAAAAAAAAAGAAAAATTTTTAATAAATTGGAAATCAATATTAATATTAAAATGCCACATTTGAATTAAATTTTCTCCAGCAAGGATATGTTTTCTTTTTTTTTTCTTCCTTTTTTTTTCTTCTTTTTTTTTCTCTCTCTTTTTTTTTTTTTTTACTATTGCTATTCTGTTGTTGTTAATAATGATCGTTATCGTTATGGTCATAGATATGATTAATATGAATATAGGATTGCATTACGAATGATATATATATATATATATATATATATATATATATATAGAGAGAGAGAGAGAGAGAGAGAGATAATTAATGTGTGGTAATGCGATTCCTCGTTAAATGCAAGAGAAAGTACATCATACCGTGATTATTGTTGCATCATGTTGCATACATATCATTATATATATATATATATGTGTGTGTGTGTGTGTGGGAGTAATCATATTGAATAGACCGTGTGGGTAGCTAGAACGTTATCGATACTATTGACGTAATGAACGTTGATAATGTACATTCGTTTATGGTATAATCCGAGCCAAAAGTTTCTAGAACGATAATTAGGTAATCATAAAAAGTACTAGAAAGTAACTAGGAGGTAATCATAAAAATGGATCGTAACTTTTTTAGGTGACTTATCGAAGTGATTTATCTCGAAAGATTTTACAATCAGAAACAAATCTAAGAGGTTAAAAATTTGTTTGCCTAATCGCGATCGTCAAGGATGTGTAATTGATTTTATTTTATTTTCTTTTTTTTCCTTTCTTTTTTTTTTTTTTTCTTTTTTCTTTAATATCATCTAGAAACTTTTAAGCCACCCCTTATATTATTCGTAGAATAACAATGTACGGATTAAAGCGATTAATCGTAAATGAGACCTTATTAGTATGCGTGCGCATGTGTTTGTGTGTGTGTGTGTGTGTGTGTGCGATGGATTATTAATTATTTCAAATATTTATGTATATGTACTTAAACACACACACACACACACACACACACACACACACACATATATATATATAAAATTTCAATTGTTTCCTTCATTTTTTTTTATTTTTATAAATTTAAAAACAAATATTATTACATGCTGGTGAATAAAAAAAAAAAAAAAAGAAAAAGAGAAAAACAAAATAAATAAATACCATAAAAGGGAGACAAGGGGAATAAAATTTACCAAAAAAAGAAAAAAATAAATTTTTATCTTCAAATTACGAAGAATATTTCGAAAATGTGTCCCGTGGAAAATTTTCTATTATATACATTTCATATAACGTGATTGATTAATGGGTGAAAAAAAAAAAAAAGAAAGAAAAGAAAAAAAGAGAAAAAACAAGGAAGAAAAGAAATTAATTAATCATCTTAATTAATTAATTAAAGAAAATTAATGTAAAAAAGAAAATAATGTCGTTTATCAAATAGGATCAATTTTAATATAAAATATCTCGTAAAATTTCAAGTAACCAAGAAGAAGAAGAAGAAGAGAAAGAAGAAGAAGAAGAATAAGAAATAGGGGATGATACAACTATGCTTAAAGGGGTTGCTAACGAAGAGAAAAGGGTTAGACTACTTTTCACTTAATCTACACGTAAATCTCAGAGTCAGGGAGAGAACGAACGCGAGTCTTGAGGAGTACGC
>NC_060979.1:2629986-2634986 GCF_910589235.1 Vespa crabro
CTCTTTCTCTCTCTCTAGCACACCCTCAAGCCCTTCTCCCCAGCCCCACGTTTTGTAAGGCAATATCGTCTGGCTTTAGTACGCAATACCTCCAACGATTGTGGTCGCATGGTGAATACATTTTTAAAGCACGCATAAAAACTCTCTCCTCTCTCCTCTCTCTCTCTCTCTCTCTCTCTTTCTCTCTCTGTAGTATTTCGTTTCCTATCCCTCCTCGCGACGGTAACGTCCCTCACCACCACCAACACCATTGCCAGTGTACTTCCATCTCTGTTACTACAACCCACCTACCCAACCTCCTATCAACCAACCAAACCTCTCACCATTCCTACAAACACAGGTAGAAATATACATATATATATATATATATATACGTATGTCCAATGAACGTATCTGTACGTAAATCCCAATAAAAACATTTCTGCATTTATATTCCTAAGTATTAACAAACAAAAAAAAAAAAAAATTCCATATCGCCTTACCGATAAAAAATATTTACATACGTACAGAGATAACCACTAACCATTCATCTACTCATACATCTGCGTTAACTCAACCAATCCAAAAGAAATATTTTTAAATTACGCGAACGAATAAATATTAAAATTCTACAACTATTTCATTTAGTAATTATTAAAAACGATCATTTCGATCGTCGACAAATTTTCATTTATTTCTCTCTATCTCTCTCTCTCTCTCTCTCTTTATCACATCCGTATAAACATATATAAAGAGGTTATATTATTTCTCTCTAAAATATATATATATATATATAATTTTCGTTAAATCCCTGTCAGTTGCAAACAAACAATGAGGGTGGTAACGTTATTCAGCTAATGTCACGCGATGATATTCGTGGAATGATTTGTTGGTCATTAAATGTCGGTAACCGGTGCTAGTGAATCCTCCTGAGTGTCCACTTCGGTATGAATAACGTTACGGACAATGTTACGGTTAGAACGACGATAGGTCGTGCAGTTAACGTCCTTTAGCACTGTCGAGTCCACGGAGTCCAACGATTCTCTGGCAACGCCCTCGTAAATTGTCATTGTTAAGAACTTGTTCTACCATCCATTAGAACAGAATAAACAAAGAGAGTTAGTTTTATGTAATGGACAGTCCAAAATCATTAAAGCATCCTCGAATATTTCCATTGTTTATGATTTTACGTTGAATTGGTTGGTTGGTTGGTTGGGAAAGGGGGGGGGGGGGGAGAGGTGGAAAGAAAGAAAAGTATTTCGCATAGATTTGGTCGAATAATGATTTGCTTCTCTACGATATTTTTCGTAAACAAATGTCCAACGGATGAATTCAACCTTACGACCTATCGTAAACAACGGTATCATATAATTTGTTTTGGTTGTTGTTGGAGAAAAATATTGGATAGGAAAGATATGAACAATTGTAAAGGTGTATTACGTATTTCCTTGTCGTATTTATTTACTTTCTTTCTTTCTTTGTTTTTTTTTTTGTTTTTGTTCTTTCGCTTTTCTATGCAAAACCATAACATATGTTACCAGCCTATCGAATTTTTCAAACGTATGATGGGAATAATGCGAATTTAAAAAGAAAGAAAGAAAGAAGGAGAAAATCTTAACACACACACACACACACACACACACATACACATATTTGTATTTTTGATCGTCTCTATCTTGTTATGAAGTTATTTTTACTTTTCTCTCTCTCTCTCTCTCTCTCTCTCTCTCTCTCTCTCTCTCTCTCTCTCTCGTGCTTCCTCATCGACCAATTACAGGAATCATCCTGCCAGGAATCTTCGAAATTACGAAATAGAAATTTCGTGAGGCGAGAGTTCGAAGTTGGGAAAGGGAAAGGGATATGGGGAAAAGAGGAAGGGTCAAAACGTTCGAGACTAACTTAATAAAATTTCAATTTGAAAGGGGAAATTGTGTGTGTCAAGGGAGAACGACGGACTATGTCTACGTACGATGGCTATGTTACAAACTATAAGTAGAGAGGGTAGAAAGAGAGAAAGAGAAACACTGTGTGTAAAAGAGATAGAGATAGAGAAAGAGAGAAAGACCAAACACACACACACACACACACATATATATATAATAACTATAGAGAAATTGGCCTGGATTCGTCTTAACGCGAAATGTCGATAATTCGCCGATGCCGTTTGGGAAAACTGGGAAAAGAAAATCGAAAATATGATTTAATATATCAGATTAAACTCGACATACCTTACTTCAATTGATTTTATCAATATTGGTATTGAGGGAAAGAAAAAAAAAAAGAAAAAGAAAAAAAAAAGAAAAAAAGAAAGAAAGAAATTACGATCAAAGCAAAAAAAGAAAAAAAAAGAAGGGACGAATAGAAAAATAAAATAAGATAGACAAATTGAATTAAAAAATAGAAAAGGTATATATATTAAGGGGGGAACGGAAGGTAATGTCGCTTTCTTAAATTATATTAAATTCAAACGAATAAATTTTTAACAAAAGCTTTTATTTTTAATCACAATCAAATATCGACATGCACGTAAACCCATATATTATACAAAAGTATTGCAATTATGTTATTAATAATAAAAAAAAAAAAAAAAAAAAAAAAGAAAAAAATTACATATATATATATATATATATATATATATATATATATATATATACATGTGTGTGTGTGTGTGTGTGTGTAATAGTAATGTTGATGATAAAAAAAAAAAAAAAAAAAAAAAAGAAAAAAAGAAAAATTTGACGAAAAATTAAAGAAAAGAATAAGATATGGTATACAAGACGCTCATTTAGTCTCTCGAAGATTTTTCGAAATCAACGTATTCGTGTCAAGACAAGCACTTTGGTTATTTCTCGAGGGTAAAGACACGTTTACTAGAATAAGCGTGATAAAGAGAGAGAGAGAGAGAGAGAGAGAGAGAGAGAGAGAGGGGGAGAAGAGGAGGATGAGGAAGTACGAAAATGTACTTTGGTCTTGTAAAAACTCATATAGGCTTCCGCTGACTAGCATAAAGTAGAGTGTAAGTAGAGAGTAAGTAAGTGAGAAGGAGAGAGAGAGAGAGAGAGAGAGAGAGGGATGGAGTAGAGAGACGTCGTAATTGCGTTCGGCGTCGGCGTTGGGCTTTTAATTAATGCGACATACTTTTTTTCATCACTGAAAACTGCCACATCCTTCAACATCTCACTCATTTTCTATTACTCTCTCTCTCTCTCTCTCTCTCTCTTTTACTATCACGCTTACTCTTACTCACTCTTTTTTTTCTTTCCCATTGCTGACTTTGGTATTGCAGTTTACTCTTATATCCTGGGATCGTTAAATGCGTAGAATAAAAAAAAAAAAAAAAAAAAACGAGAAAAAAAAACGAGAAAAAAAAGAGAGAGAGAGAGAAAGAAAGAGAAAAAATTGAGAGAAAGAGTAAGGTAGGGTAGGGTAGGGGAGGGATGAGAAAGAAAAAAATCCTTAAAAAAAAAAAAAAAAAAGAGGCAAGAGAAAAAAAGATTGAAAGAAACGGAAAAAAAGGGAAAAAGAAAAAAAAATCCAAGCAGAACAGACTCCACGGCGTCTATCGCCATCTTGTTTTTGTTTTTTCCTTTTGCTCCTTTTTTCTTTCTTTCTTCTTTGTTCCGTTTTTTTTTTTGTATCCTTTTCTTTTTTACTTCACTTCGCTTCACCTCAACTTTACTCTCCGACTTTCTGCGCGCCCACGGCATTTTCTTTGTTTGTTACTTCTTCTTCTTCTTCGTCTTCTTCTTTTTCCTCCCTCTTTCTTCAACCAATTCCCCAATACCATTCTTCCCTCCCATCCCCACTACACCTCGCCATTCGCCATACCTATTTATTTCAAATTTCATTCATGCACCTCGATGCAACATCATCAAACACATCCACCATCGTCATCGCCATTCCAATCCAACCAATAATATTTCTGCCATGGCAAAAGTTATTAATACTGGGTTAAAGTGGTATATACAAGTACAGGGTGGTGTATACATTTTGGGGATGCTTTAAAATCAATCATATCGACGATATTTTTTTTCCATTTCAATCTCCTCCCCTTTAGCTTTTCATCCCTCAGCATACCTCATCCTCCGTTTCCTTGATTTTCTTCTTCTTCTTCTTCTTCTTTTTTTCTTCTTTTTTTCTTTTTTTTTTTCTTCTTTTCTTTTCTTTTCAATCGCTATCTCAGTCAGTCAGTCAATCCTCCTCCTCCTCCTCCTCCTCCTCCTCCTCCTCCTCCGTCCATATCTTCTTATTCTCGCACGACTTCGTCTATTTCATTTCATTCACGTTACGTCGAGTCTATTTCTCCTTTTTTTTTTCCTTTTTTTTTTTTTTTATTTTTTTCTATTTCTTTCTTTTTTCGAATTTTCAGTCTTCCTTTGGATTATGCGTTTTTTTCATACTTCGAAGTGCACATTAATCCGCATAACCTAAATTACGCGAAATAAAGCACGAGGTTGCGACGATGAAAAGACCGTGGAGAAACGCGTTTACGGTTTTTTCTTTTTTATTTATTTTTTTTTTTTCCTTTTCTCTTTTCTTCTCTTTTTTTTTTTCTAAAGTCCCTATACCTTTCTCCGGTTTTTTCTAATTTTTTTCGTATACTTTTTCTCTCCCTATCTCTCGATCTCCCTATCTCTATCTTTTTTTTCTATCTTTCTTTTCACGTATTGCGTAGTTTTTTTCGTAAGCTCCAGGGAAACGATTCTATTGGTCGCTCGTTCCTGTCGTATTGAATTTTTCTTTCTTTCTTTCCTTCTTTCTTTCCTTCATCCTTTTTTCTGATTTTTTTTTTTTTTTCCTTTTGTCTTTTATTTAAAATCGAGATTCACGAAGACCTAGATTTTTCATTCGTTCGTTCGTTCGTTCGTTCGTTTGACTCAGCCATCGATTATACCATCGATTATTAACAACAAGAGAATTTATTTCAAACAATTTTCTATTTCTTCAGTTTAATAAATCTGCTGCATCTATAGAGAAAAAAAAAAAAAAAAAAGAACAAACAAACGAACAAACAAACAAGC
>NC_060979.1:2637486-2642486 GCF_910589235.1 Vespa crabro
CTTTCAAAATTGCTCGCTATCGTTAATCTCATCTCACTCTTTTTCTCTATCTCTATCTCACTCTCTTTCTATATTTCAATTTAGAAACGAAAGTAAACTGTTCTAGAAGTTAAACGAGTTTAAAGTTAAAGATCTTGAAAACTCACTTTTGTTATTTTCCTCGAGGCTCGAAAACAAATGGAAGACGTATTTCAAAGGTATTTTCGCATCTCGGCTAATTCCTTGTTTTCATGCCCGAGCTGTCAATCCACAAGAGAGAAAAAAAAAAAAAAAAAAAAGAGAAAGAGAGAGAGGCAAAGAGAGAGAGAGAGAGAGAGAGAGAGAGAGAGAGAGAGAGAAAGAGTAAGACGTTCTAAAGTAAATGAAAACACCTCTTTCGCTTTGACTGTTTGACGTTAACTCAAATGAAACATAATCATACGAAACAAATTGATTTATTATCTTCAACTTTTAAATCAATATTCAAATATGAATTATTTTTTAAATCATAATCTATATATAATAATTTATCGTAAAATTTTCCGTATTGCATTTGAAAATTTATCAAAGGAAAATTTTAACGAAGAAAATTAATCTGACGCGGGAGGAAACAATTCGTACAATTAAAATATCAATTATTACAAATAAAATCAATTCTATTTTACGTTATATGGATCATATCAAATTTTATCGGAGTGCAACAAAAGTTTTTCAAATCGATTAAATAAAATCAATCAAATTTTTCAAATAAATAATAACAAGCAAATCAAGCAAATTTCATATGATAATAATTCATACGTTAATTATTGGATCATTCATCGGATAAAATCAATTGAATATCGTATTTATCAATATCTAATAGCGAACTGCAAGATTAGAAGATGATCATTGTCCTGCCCTTTCAAATAAATTCCAAAAAAAAAAAAAAAAAAAAAAAAAAAGAAAAAAAAAGAAAAAAGGAAGACCAAAAGAAAAGAAAAGAAATGAAATGATAGGATTATCACGAACGATGTATCATCGTACATGTTCATGAGTTATAAAAAAGAAAAAAAAAAAAAAGAAAAAAAAAAAACTAAAACGAAAAAAGGAACTAAAGAGAATGGGATTAACAGGCAAATGATTTATGTCTTCGTTAGGTCAAATGAAGTATATATATATATATATATATATGAGTGTGTGTGTGTATTCTGGATGAAACAAGCTGATTCGTTTATTTGGCAAATATACATAGGAGGCCGCAATCTTGGATCTTAGCCTGTGTCGGCATACGCCCTTGCAATGAGAGAAACGATGCGGGGTTGGAAAGAGATGGATAGATATAGTCGTATACAGTGAATGAGGAAGATAGAGATGGAGATAGAGATAGATAGAGAGGGAGAGAGAGAGAGAGAGAGAGAGAGGGAAAGCTAGCTCGTTCGTTCGCTCGCTCGCTCCAGAGAGAAAGAGAGGGAGAGAGAGAGAGATAGGAGAAGGAAAGGAAAAGGCGAGAGAGAGAGAGAGAGAGAGAGAATGAATACAGGCTGGGTAGAGTGGGTGGTTGGTCTGACGCAGCAAACAGAAAATAATACCGGGTGGCATTGTTCCCGTTTCGTTCTTCTGTCCTGCTTCATCCACATGCGTTGTGTCCGCATTGAGAACACTCCTCTAGGATTCCCTTCACCCATTGTCGAGTTTCTATCTCTTTTTCTTTCTATCTATCTATCTACCTATCTCTCTTCCTCTCTCTCTTTCTCTCTGTTCCATATGTTTCCCGCCTAACCCATCCTCATAGCCCACCCTTAGCCCACCCCAACCCACCATTAACTTTCTTTTTTATTTCTCCTTCCCCCTACACAGAATGACACACGTACTATGTATTCCCATATTTTTGCCGATCGTAGAGGAGGACCAATGACAGATTGGAACGTTTATGCGTAATCAACGGTTAGAAGAAGGATCAATATGTCCTTCGTGATTTCTAATAATTTCCAGTCTAACATTTATTTTCCTTTTGCGAATATATTATCTTTTCGGCACGGGTAGGCTGTGGTGGGCTGTGGTGGGCTGTGGTGGGCTGTGGTGGGCTGTGGTGGGCTGTGGTGGGGCTGTGGTGGGCTATTGAAAATCTTCGATAGGATTATTTTTTTATAATTTTTAAGATAATTATTTTTGTTTCTTCGATAAGATCGTGAAAATAATTTGGGGTTTTTCTTTTTATCTTCTAA
Organism: Vespa crabro; assembly: GCF_910589235.1. NCBI lineage: Eukaryota > Metazoa > Arthropoda > Insecta > Hymenoptera > Vespidae > Vespa > Vespa crabro. The sequence continues at coordinate 2,639,670 of NC_060979.1, forward strand.
AATTTTGTCTAGATCATTTAAGTACCTTTCGTTTACGATCAAATGAAACTGAACGATATGTCCAGGAATCTGTATAATATTGTTTCATTTCATATTCATATTTTATATATTTATATATATAAAATTCAGTTCAACTAATTAGATCACGATAAGTCACTCAAGTTATTCTTTGTCTCTTTATTACACATCCGTCCGTCTTTTTCTCCGTCTGTCTGTCTGACTCTTTTCTGAACGATCAGTTCTCAAAAAAAAAAAAAGAAAATGATATTCTAATTAAGGTCGCAAACCCGATCCGACCTCGTCCGATTTCAATCGTCTCTCGCGTGTCGAATGATACGGAACGAAATAGGACGTTTCCTCGAATAAAAGGAGAATGGTCCTTTACATAAATCAGAATTCGAGAGTAAAACGTTTATTAAAAAGAAAAGGGGAGAGATAGAGAAAGAGAGGGAGGGAAGAGAAAAAGAGAGAGAGAGAGAGAAAAAGAGACAAAGAGATTTAGAACGGCAACCTACTTTTCTTTTGTTTGGCTCTTATCTTTTACTTTCAAAAAAAAAAAAAAAAAGAAAAAAAAAATAGGGGAAAAAAAAGGAAAGAGAACAAAATCAACAAGAGATAAAGATTATTATTTCTTTCAGACCGAACCTTAGGGAGAATTAAATTTATCCTAGAAAAAAAAAAAAAAAGAATAAAGAAAAAAAGAGGAAAGTAAAGGAAAAAAAGATTACTTTTAAAGAAAAATAATCGACATGCGTTATGAACAAAATTGCACGCTCTATGTGGTGGGCTGCGTTTTGGTCAAAAAAAAAGAAAAAAAAAAAAAGAAAACGAACTGACTGACTTTTAAAAATCATCGACATAATTTCAAAGAAAATAACCCACCCTTTGGTGGATCAGTTTGCTTCTAGGTTACATCCAGGTTTCGTGTAGGTTTTTTTTTAAAGAAGAAAAAGAAGAAAAAAAAAAGATAAAAGGAAAAAGAAAGAATGTAGAGACTGATGGGGGAGAAAAAAAAAACAACTTAACACCAAATTTCCTTGAACCAAGGAACCATAACTCTGTAACTAGACTTTAAACGATCGTAACCATCAATCGTCGATAATGGAAAAAGAGTTAACAAATTCTCGACGATGCGTCTCGAAAAGTTGGAAGCTCGGTGCCAGGCTAGTAGCTCGTCTACTACACAGTGAAAAATGACTTGTATTATATCGCACACCCACCCACGCACACACACACACACACACACACACATATACACACATGTACATATCTATACCAGTAAGTAAAAGAGAGAGAGAGAGAGAGAAAGAGAGAGAAACAGAATGCATATTTATCAGTCGACGCCATAACATTTTTACACTAAGAATTACATTAAATTTTCAAACACTCGATCCCAAAATGTCATATAGGCCATTAATGATAAGAATATTATGATACCGCTACTTTTTATGTATGTATTTACTCTAGCCCACCCCAGCCCACCCCAGCCCACCCCAGCCCACTCCAGCCCACCCTAGCCCACCGCAGCCCACCGCAGCCCACCTCACTCCTCACCAATTGACGATTTCTTTTCTGATCTGATGCCAACGTAGTCGTAAATATTATTACGTAAAAATTAGACTCTATTGGCTGTTCACAAGAACGATCTGAAAAGAAATATTTCTTTCTTTCTTTCTTTCTTCTTCTTTCCTTTTCTTTTTAATGGACAATACGTATTTGAAGAGTTACGATTGGTGAGCCCGTAAAGAATCTTGGAACACGCGATTGTAACTCTTAATAGGGAAATGAAATGTGAAATATGTTGGAGATATTATCAGTAGAAAAAAAGAGAAATAATAATTGTGCGAGGAAAGATAAAGGATTTTTGTATATGAAAATTTGAGAATTAATTTTTAGTTGATCTTATTTAAAATCAATTGTTCTTTATCGTTTATGTCGACGGAACAATTGAATCTGTTAATTAAATATCGACGTGATATTGTAAGAAATAATTTATTATTCAGGATTATCGATTGATAAGAAATTCCAAGTTTTTAACATAATCCAACATAATTAATAAATAAACAAATAAATATTGATACTATTGAATACACAAGATATTGCACGGAGATTCGGAGATTATCCAGCAGCTAATCAAATATCGCGTTATAAATAAACACCAATGTCGTCTGATTTGCAATTAAAAAGCAAAAAAGGGGGAAAAAAAAAAAACGAGAGAGAGATAAAGAACTTTACCCACCACTTTTCATCACCCCAATAAAGGATGTCCTATTTACTAGAAAAAAAAAAAAGAAGACAAAAAACGAAAAAAAAAAAAATAAAAAGAAGAAATTGACAGCACGTCAATCATGGCCGACCATTCATTTGTGATTCACTCAAAAAAATAAAAAAATAAAAAAATAAAATCCACCAATAACATCCCTAGAATATACATTATTCTGATCCTTGAATATATTTCCTTGGAAGGATCCAAAGGGGGCAAAAACAAAAAAAAAGAAAGAAAAAAAAGAGAAAAGAAAAATAAAAGCAAAAAGCAAAAAGAAGAAAATCGTATGAAGGAGGGAATATAAAAAAAAAAAAAAAAAAAAAAAAAAGGGAGGGGAGAAAGAATAAAAGAAATACGATGACTCACCAAGGAAGACATTCTCATCGATATCGTCGGCATGAAGATCGAGGTCGAGGTCTGCGACACCATTGGTGGTGCCGCGTGTCTGAAGATTTCTCTTTGCCAGGTCCATCAGGCAATCACGGAGATCCAACTGACCCGTAGCCAAGAGCTCGGCAAGAAGGGGTAGGTAAGGGGAGGTTTGGAGACGA
>NC_060979.1:2649986-2674986 GCF_910589235.1 Vespa crabro
TTCTATTTAATTTAAGGTAAATTCAATTTAATTTAATGTAAATTTAATTTAATTTAATGTAAATTTAATTTAATTTAATTTAATTAAATTTAATTTAATTTAATGTCCATTCCTTTCAAATTTCTCGGTTAAAATTTCGACGAAATATTTTAATAACAATTTTACAATACAATACTTCATATTATTTAATTGATTCGAGAACGCGATGATAATTTTTTTCTAACATTTTAATTCTTTCTCTCTTTTTACTCCTTGCTCTATTTTTTCCTTTTTATTTTTTTTTCTTTTTTCTCTTTTTTTCTTTATTTTTTCTTTCCTTTTTAAACTTTCGTTCAATCGATTTTTCGCAATCGAAAAATTTTTACAAATTTAAACGTACGCACGTACTTCGTTCCTTCCTTTCTCTCTCTCTCTCTCTCTCTCTCTCTCTCTCTCTCTCTCTCTCTCTCTTTATTTTTTTCTTCTTTATTTTGCTCCATTTTGATAAAAATTTCAATTGCAATTCTTTGTTGAAAAAAAAAAATATATATATACATATATATACAGATATATTCAATTTAAAAATTTATCTCACGAGAGAAAAATCAAAACGATCGAACATTATGAAAAATAAATATAGTATGATTCGATGATTATATCGCTCGTCGTAAAATTGTTAATAAAGAAAATTCTTAACGAGAAAAAAGTTTTGACGAATCAACGAACGAACATGACATTAATATATTTTCTAACAAATAATTCCATAGAACTTACATATGTAAGGATAAAACACCCATCATCCTACTACCATTAACCATAATCGAGGACTGGAATGATCGGCACGTAGTTGGAACGTTACAAGGAACCTTCAACATCCACGGATATTCGTCTGGAGAATGTAAATGACCTTGGAGTGCTTGGTAATATGTAGATTAATCCCAGGTCGCTTGTGAAAACTCAAACTCAAACTATCTTCCTTTCGTCCAAACAGTAAAAGAGAGACAGACACAGACAGACAGATAGATAGATGAGAGAGAGAGAGAGATAGAGAGAGAGAGAGAGAGGGAGGGAGAGAGAGAAAAAATACGTCAAACTATTGTACAGGAACTCAATCGAGAGATCTAACGAAGGATTGATTTGGAAGAAGAAAACAAAAAAAAAAAAAAAACAAAAACTAAAAATTAAAAAAAAGATGAAGAGTTTTAATTAAAAAAAAAATATATATATATATAAATAAACAAAAACTAAAGAATAAGAAGCAAAAAGGATCTTCATATCTTACTTAATTCTTCTTTTTAATCTTTTTTTATTTACATTATTAAAATCCAAATTCACTTTACTTTTTATAAATATATTTATATGTAAAAATTTTATTATAAAAATAAAATAAAATATATTAATCTTAAATAACTTTTTATTAATAAATTTATATATTATAAATTTATATTTTTTTCTTTTTTAATTTAAAAATCTTCTGGTCAATTAGAATCATTTGGCTCAAAAAAAAAAAAAAGGAAAAGTTCGTGGATATTAATTGAATATGAATTTTTTTTTTTTTTTTTTTTATAAAATATATACATATTTATAATAATCGAAGATTTTTAAACATAAGATTAAAAAATAATTAATTAGCATTTTAAATTATTCCAAAATTATGAAACACATAATTATTATTGATTAAATTAAAATTTGTATTCTTCATATTACAATTTAATTATTTAATGTATTACAAAATTAATCTTAACTCTTCTCTCTGATCATCGATCGATATGGAATAACTATAAATCGTAAGTGATATTCAAGATCAATTCGAAATCGTGATTTATTTCAGATTTCTTTTTTTTTTCTCTATTCCATCGATATAAATTTCGTTATGTTGAACGATATAAATCGCTTTTAAATCGCTTGGTTTCCATCGATAAAGTGAAAAAAAAATAAATTTGAATTGGTGGGCACAGAGGGTGGGCACAGAGGGTGGGCACAGAGGGTGGGCATAGAGGGTGGGCAGAGTTTTAAAGAAATCTAATAAAATGATACGTCAGGATCATTCAGAATCGAATGAAAAATAATTCAAGGTCACATTAAATAATTGAACGGATTTCCATAGTACATCCTGTAATATCACTCGAGTTGAACGATGTTCTCAAGCTGTTCGAGGAGCGTCAGGTGGTTTCTAAACCACGATAGAATCGATAGGAACGAGGCTTAATGACAAACGGAGTGGATCGATCTGCCTGTTCACAACGTCCAGAACAACGTCCATCTTGGACGTATTTCTGACGTGTCTATAACCTAGATATTCTATTATTGGTTATCTCTGATAGAAACTTTGGTTTCTTCTTCTTTTTTCTTTTTCCTTTTTTTTCTTTTTTTTTTTCTTTTTTTTTTTTTTTTTTTTTTTTTTTAAATAATAATAATAATAATAAAAAGAAAACAAAGGAAAAATAAAAGTCAGAGAGAATTCATTCCATTAAATTATCTAATTCGATTGATAACGGAAGATGAAGAAAAAATAAATAAATAGAAAAAAGGAAAAAAAAAAAAAAAGAAAAAAAATAATAACAAGACGTTTAAAGGAACATTCAAGGTCAGAGATTGGAGGAAGCTACGAGATTAGAAATTTTTACGATGTAAAAACAAAAACAAAAACAAAAGAGAAGAGGAAAAGAAAATTAGCCTAAAAAGTCTCGAGGAAGGTAGGCGCTTGAAAAGTGGGGCTGAGGGGAAAAGGAGGAGTAGAAGGTGGGCGGGAGGAGGGGACGAGCGATCGATCTTTAAAAATCATCTAAGGATTGAACTTTTTTTTCGGCCCACCTTTTGCAACTTTTTGGCCCACCTCCAGCCCACCCTTAGCCCACCCTTAGCCCACCAACCCACCGCTACCTGTATTACGTTAGGAACGAGATCGTTAAGAGTAGTGAGATATTCGTATCACGTTTCGAAGGGTTATATCCTATCAAAGAGTTCGAAGAATTGAAATTCTGTAAAGATGGTGTGTCAATCGATTTTTCAAAAAGGATAAAAATTTCTCGTGGAATTAGTTTCTAATAGATTTAACAAAGTTGAGCTTCTTAGCTCGTATAATCTATAATGAAATACGATCGTATAACTGTGTCCTTATTCGTCTAATAAAATGAAAGATAGAAAGGAAGGATGGATTATTTTCAGAAATGATTTTATTATATCTAAGAATTTTTCTAAAGTATTGGATAGATCAGATCTTTAAATAAGATATAATAGAACGGAAATGTAGATCTAAATCTGTATAAAAAAATTTATTTGTCGTATTGTGTAATAATAATTATGGTAAAAAAAAAAAAAAAAAAAAAAAAAAAAAAAAAAAAAAAAAAAAAAAAAAAAAAAATTTAATAACATATTTTATACTTATTGTTTAATTTTTCTAATAATCTAAGTCGATTAGATTAAAAATTATTAGTTCAAAGTTTTAATTAATTTTTTAATTAGTTTCTTTCTTCTTTTTGTAATTACTATTATTAATTTTATATTCTAATGAAGAAAAATACGATGTGCGCATACAAATTAAATAATAGATTAGAATGGAAAAGAGAATTTTCATAAACGTTGCTTTTAAAAATATTTACGACTTACGTGACTTAATTTCTAACAGATTAAATGTATTAGATTAGATGCATCGAAAATAGAAAACAAATAAATATAATAATAATAATAATAATAATAATAATAATAATAATAATAATAATAATAATAATAATCAACACATTGAATATAAAAACATTCCTAATATTAATAGATTTTAAATGTTAAATTGATGATAAATTATAATTCACGTCGATGTTCGAATTAATGACGAATCGAAATAAAAAAAAGTAATTAGATATATCCGAATGAAAGTATAAATAAAAATGACAAATGACAAAGAAGAATAATGATTGCAATTGAAAACGTAGAACGATTTGAATTCTTACGTAACTTTGATTTCTAAATATTCCCCAAAAAAAAAAAAAAAAGAAAAAAGAAAAAAAAAAATACCGAGAAGAAAAAAGAAAAGTACATTTCTAATTCTAATCGGCCTTTTAATCGTCTCTAATGCAAAACGATAATATCCCTTAATTGATAATAATCTCAGTGCGTTTTCAATGCCTAGTCTTCGATAATATCAAAATCGAAGCTAAAGCATGATCGATTGCTTTGCTATGTAGATGCATAATCAGAGACAGAGACATAGACAGAGACAGAGACAGAGAGAGAGAGAGAGAGAGAGAGAGACTAAGTGAGAGATAGAGTCATGTATCCAGGCTAAACAGCCCATTTACCTAGCACAATAGAGCCGATGTCGCTGAGGGTTCAACTTAATTATCAAAGGCTCCTGCTTCTGGCAGGAAGCAAAAAGGGTGTTATACACGAATAGGAAGAGAGAGAGAGAGAGAGAGAGAGAGAGAGAGAAATATATATGAAACAGACAAAGAGAGAGAAAAAGGGAGATATATATGAAACAGAAAGAAAGAGAAAGGGAAAAAGAGAGAGAAAGAAAAAGGGAAAAATATGTGAATCAGAGAGAGAGAGAGAAAGAGAGAAAGAAAAAGGGAAAAATATGTGAGAGAGAGAGAGAGAGAGAAAACAGAAAGATATATATATATATGTACATATGTATAAATAAATAAATAAGTAAATATATATATATATATATATATATGAATAAATTGTATATAAAGAGAGAAAAATATGCATGAAAATGAAAACCAAAAAAAAAAAGAGAAAGAAATATATAAAAATAAAAAAAGATACATATGTATATATATATATATATATATATATATATAGAACTGAGATAATTATGGATCAAATAGATCGTTACGATAATTATTAATGATTATTACGTGATGATCTTACGTGGTCTTAGATCGTACATTTACTAATCACGCAAATTCGAATACGACGGTCATGCGATTTCTAACGATACGAACGATATACTTAATTTATTTCCTTTCTTTTTTCTTTCTCGTTTCTTCTCTCTCTCTCTCTCTCTCTCTCTTTAGCAAGGAAAAAATTAAAAAGAATAAAAAAGAAAGAAGAAGAAAGGAAAAACAAAAATTTGCAAGAATTAAAAGATTTTTTACAATTGCAATATAATTGGAACAAATATTTCGTACGATCCGTACGATCGATTGCGAAATAAGATTGTACGATTGTTCACGATGATTGTAAGAAATGAAATCGAGCAAATAATTGAAATTTAAAAAGGATGAAATTTAAAAGGAAAAATGAATAAGATTAATGTGATATTGAAAAAAGAAATGATATATAAAAAAAAAAAAAAAAAAAAAAAAAAATAAAAATATAGTTTCAAATTGAAACGAGAAAAAAAAATAGAGAGAGAGAGAGTGAGAGAGAGAGAGAGAGAGAGAGAGAAAGAGAGAGAGAAGCTGATCGAAATAAATCAAGAACTTCTTTTTTTTTTTTTTTTTCTAAAAAAAGAAATCGTGAAAAAAAATTATGAAAAAGAGTGAAATAATTTTACCAATAAGTCGAATTAAACGAAAAAGTCTCTCCCTCTCTCTCTCTCTCTCTCTCTCACACACACACAAATACACACACACATACGCACACACTTTGGTTCTTTTAAAAAAATTACTTGCAAAAAATGTGAATGACTCACCGAGGCTTTCATAAAGTTCAGTAGCTCGAAATAACGACTGCATTAGACGAATGATCGGTCTGCAAAATAAAATAAAAAGAAAAAAAAAAATGTACATACAAACATACATACATACATACATACATACATACATACATAGATACAGATATACATATGATATAACTATTTATTTTAATAAAACAAATAAATAAATAAATAAAGGTAACTTTCTTTACATTGATGAGAGAGAGAGAGAGAGAGAGAGAGAGAGAGAGAGAGAGAGAAAAGAAAAGAAAGATGAATAAAAAATAAATAAATGTAAAATAAATGTAAAAATGTCCCTTATTACGACATTGATAACAATCAACAGTATAACTATCCTTGCGATATTGCATGTCACCAGGTCTCTAATCATTCAACTACTTAATTCTATTACATAACACCATGATTAGAGTACTTTATCAATCTCCTCCTCTTCCTCCTCTTGCTACTGTTACTTCTATTCACTACTACTACTACACTACTACTACTACTACTACTACTACTACTACTACTAATATAATAACATACTGATACTAATATCACTATTATTTTTCCTGTTATTAAATGATATGGAAACCAAATTAATTGATATAATTAAAATTAAATAGATCATAGTTACAAATTTAATATTAAAAACAAAAAGAAAAATAATGATTGTTCTAATCATATAATCTTCTCTCTCTCTCTCTCTCTCTCTCTCTTTTTGTCTCTATATATTCTATCTCCCTTTTACACTCCATAAATCTTCATTGTTGAGTTGGATCATTTAAAAAAAAAAAAAAAAAAAGGAAGAAAAAAAAAAGTTTTATAACTATATTATGACACATCACCCAAAGGTCATTCCTATTTGCGACGAATAAGCAACATTTAATATACTGATAATATACAAACACTGATAATATACCACTTCTTCATCTATCATATAGATGATATATAATACATAACATGCTACGATAGTATTAACCACTACCACTGGATTACGGTCGAGAAACAGTATCGCGCTAACTAGCAACGTGAAGTGATCTCAATCGCATATGCTTGACAACAAATGGGAGTGAATTTAAAGAGTAGAAAAATTAATAATAATATACCGAGTCCAATATAATATCTATCTTCTACGATTTCATTTGGATAACGTGTTTAAAAAATTTATTTAAAAAAAAAAAGGATCCAATAATAAGGAGTAATCATGAGCTTGTTACTTTTGATACTCTTACTATGTGGATTATTGGCATTGTATATTTATTGCCGCAGGATATATAATTATTGGGATAGACAAGGTATACCAGTGGCACCTTATTCCATACCAATCGTTGGTCACCTGTTACCATTGTTATTATTGCAAAAAAATATCTCACAATTGGTAGCAAATTGGTACGAACGTTATAAGAATAATAGTATGATTGGTTATTACGATGGTATGGTACCGGGATTAATAGTACGGGATCCTGAATTGGTTAAGATGGTACTGCAAACGAATTTCACGAATTTCCATGAAAATGCAATGAAGGTTGATCAGGACGTTGATCCGTTGATGGCTAAGAATCCATTTTTTTCGAAAGGCGAGATATGGTTGGTAGGTAGAAAAAGATTGACATATGCGTTTTCGAGTATGCGATTGAAAATATTATCAGAGACCGTACGTAAAGTTTGTAAAAAGTTTGACGATTATTTGTCTCGAAAGATTAAAGATGATCAAAGGATCGAATTTGAGACGAAAGATCTATTTGGTAGATTTACTGGTGAAGTTGTAGCCAATGCAGGATACGGCATCGAAGGTTTTTGTTTCGACGATAATTATAATCCACAATCGTTTCATGAGATTGGTAAAAAGATATTCAAGACTACCTGGTTTCATGGTACATTGCAATCATTAATGTTCTTCCTTCCATTTTTAAATAATTATTTAAAAATACGATTAATACCAAAGGACATTGATCATTTCTTTCGAACGATCGTTAAACAGGTGATCGATAAAAGACGAGAAGAGAATGAAAAGCGTAATGATTTTTTTCAATTAATGGTCGATCTTGAAAAAAGTGAGGGTCAAAAGTTCGACGAGGAATCATTGTCCGCACATGCATTATCATTCTTCGTCGATGGTTATGAAACATCATCGGCTACCTTGAGCTTCATTTGTTTCGAATTATCGATACATTGCGACATACAAGAAAAACTTAGGAAAGAAATCAAACAAGTATTGGATAAACATCAAGGAGAGATTACTTATGATTCCTTGAAAGAGATGACGTATCTGGATCAAGTGATTAACGAATCGCAAAGAATGCATACGTTATTGGATATAATGGGAAAAATGTGTACCGATAATATCGAATTAAAAGCTAACGATGGATTAACTTGTAAAGTTGAACCAGGTACAAAAATAATTATACCGATTAAATTATTACAAAATGATCCTAAATATTGGATCAATCCGGAAGCATTTGATCCAGATCGATGGAACGAACAAAGAAAATCTGAAATTAATAAATATTGCTTTTTACCATTCGGTGAAGGGCCAAGAATTTGTGTTGGCCTTAGGATGGGATTGTTACAGGTCAAAGCTTCACTTGTTACTCTATTAATGAAATATAGAGTAGAGAGAAATCCAAGAACATCTTATCCAGTAAAAATTGGCCTTTTGGGTATATTATCGACCCCTATAGATGGCCTTTGGGTTTATCTGAAACGTCTATAAAGTAAATCCATTGAATTAAAATTAATGACAATATCAGGACACAATCAAGATTTAATCAGGATGGAATCAGGATGACAATTTTTAGATTACAATTTTATAACCTTTGAATTTACATCGATATATTTAGTTACATTATTATTTCCAATTCGTTAGAAATGATATTAGAATATAATCAATCTTTATATATGTTTGTTTAATATTGATCAACGATGATATCGATAAGAATAATTTAACAATGATATATATTTGACGAAGGAAACATTTTTGTGCTTTTTCTTTCGTTTTTATTATTTATTTATTTATTTTTTCTTTTTCTTATTCTTTTTCTTTATCCTTTTTTTTTCTCTTTATAAGAAAAAATTTAACTCTTTTTTCCTTTTACTTCTTTTTTTTTTTCTTTTTTTTTTTTTTTTTTTTTTTATTTCAACTTACGCAATCATAATTAATAAGGTATTCAAAAAATATAAAACAAATAATTTTCTAATTGTCATTCATAATTCAAACGTAACAATTCAAATAATTCAATATATTGAAAATAAAATGGATTATTATTGATAATCATCGAAACTATAACGAATGGTTTTTTATCATTTCGACGAAGAAAATTAACGAGATTTGCATAATGCAAAATATAATTCCAATTGAATTTAAACGTATTAAACGATTATATGGAATCAGCGATCTGTAAAATTCGAATTGAATTAATTTCCTACCATGTCAAATATTTCAATGTAACTAACGACATCGATTAATTCAAAATCAATGAGAGACTTTTTTCTTGGCCAAAAAAAGATACGAAGAAAACAAAAGAAAAAAAAGAAAAAAGTCACATCCTCTTACGTTATTATTACTGATAACAAAGAAAAAAAAAAGAAAAAAAAAAAAAGAAAGAAAAAAAAACATACGATTTTTTTTAATTATATCAGAATAAATGACAAACTTTGTCCTATTCATTGTTTTCATCCTCATTCGCAAAATCATCACCAATCCTCTCGTACTTCGTTATTATCCTTTATCAACGAAGATATCAGACAATATAAAATAAATATATAGATCGATATTGGGATCACATTAGATCTCTGACCTTTTTTTTTTTCTTTAAATCATTCTTTCAAAAAAAAAAAAAGAAAGGAAAACTCATCAAAGCCTTCAAAAAATTTCATCAGCTCTCAACGACGATTGCATTAGGCGAATTATGGGGCATTGTGAAAAAAAAAACCAAAAAAAAAAAAAAATATATATATATATACGCATACATAAACATGTGAAAATAATATTTGTTTATAAGAAAATAAATAATAAGCTATAGCATATATACGATGCGATATAGAAAATAGAAAAACAAACAAAAAAAAAACAAAAAAAAAAACAAAAAAAAGCATACCTAAATATCCTAATCGAAATATAATGATAAGAACGAAATATAAATATATCCGAATTACATCACATATTAATCTGTCTCTAATTTATTTATTACCCTAATTCCATTACTATCATTATTACAACTATTAATACTACTACTACTAATACTACTACTACTACTACTACTAATACTCTTATTAATAAACGTTATGATAATGATAATCGAACAAATTGATATAATTAAAGTTAGATATGTCGTCGTTGAAAACTCCGTATGAAGAACACACAAAAAAAAAAAAAAGAGAGAAAACAAAAGTAAAATATAATGAAAAAAATAAAAAAGAAATAATCACCCCTTATCATTCTATTTAACTCTCTTCCTTCACCCTATCCCCCCTCCCCCCACCAACCTCACTCCCTCTCTCTCTCTCTCTCTCTCTCTCTCTCTCTCTCTCTCTCTCTTTCTTTCTATCCTCTCTTCATCTTCTTCTTCTTGATCGTCCATTTATGAATCATTGTGATTTTTATACTAACCCAACTGACAAAGGTCACTTTCATTTAGAACAATCAGCATTGAACGAGATTACGACCTCGCTTATCAAACAAACACATAAAGCATGACATACAAGAACACATTAAATGTCAGACTGGTGATTTTAACAGAGAACAGTACCGAGTGAGATTTCAACGAGAGATGATCACATCAAAGATCATTTGACGTATACGTGTAAGTCAAAGATTAGTATCGATCTATCGTGATAACACATCGTTCGTGACGACGAATGATTAATAGCAAAAGAAAAAAGGAAGGAAAAAAAAGGATACAATAATCATGAGTTTATTACTCCTCGTACTTGTACTATGCGGAATATTGGCGCTGTACATTTATTGCCGAAGGATATACAGTTATTGGGATAAACAAGGTATACCAGAGGCACCATATTATTTACCAATCGTTGGTCACTCCTTGCCATTGTTATTATTGCAAAAAAGTATACGCCAATTGGCAGCTAGTTGGTACGATCAGTACAAGAACAACAGTATGGTTGGTTATTACGACGGTGTATTACCAGGATTATTGATAAGGGATCCTGAATTGATTAAAACTGTACTGTTAACGAATTTCACGAATTTCCCAGTGACCGCAATGAAGATCGATAAGAATTTAGATCCTTTGTTAGCCAAGCATCCATTTTTTTTAAAAGGAGAAGAATGGTTAATCGGTAGGAAAAGATTGACCTATGCGTTTTCTAGTATGCGATTGAAAATATTATCAGAGACCGTACGTAAAGTTTCCAAGAAGCTTGACGATTATTTGTACAGAAAGATCAAAGAGAATGAAAGGATCGAATTTGAGACCAGGGATCTATTTGGTAGATTTACCGGCGAGGTTGTCGCCAATGCTGGTTTCGGTATCGAAGGATATTGTTTCGATGATAATTACAATCCGCAATCGTTCCATGAGATTGGTAAAAAGATATTCTCTATAAGCTGGTTACAAAGTGCTTTGCAATCGATAGCATTCCTCTTACCGATTATAAACAATTATTTAAAAATACGATTTATACCGAAGGATATAGATCATTTCTTTCGAATGATCGTTAAACAGGTAATAGAAAAGAGACGAACAGAGAATGAAAAACGTAACGATTTCTTTCAATTAATGGTAGACCTTGAAAAAAGCGAAGGAGAAAAGTTCGACGAGGAATCATTGACGAGTCATGCAGTCACGTTCTTCATAGACGGATACGAAACATCATCGATGACCTTGAGCTTTATTTGTTTTGATCTTTCCGTACATTACGATATACAAGAAAAATTGAGGAAAGAGATCAAAGATGTATTAGATAAATATCAAGGTGAGATAACTTATGATTCCTTAAAAGAGATGACGTATTTGGATCAAGTGATAAATGAGTCCCAAAGAATAAATACATTATTGAATACAATGACTCGAATATGTACCGATAAGATTCAATTGAAAGGTAACGATGGTTTAACTTGCACAGTTGAACCAGGTACAAAGATTATTATATCGCTTCAGTCGTTACAAAAAGATCCAAAATATTGGATCAATCCGGAAGCGTTTGATCCAGATCGATGGAACGAAGAAAGGAAAGCCAACATTAATAAATATTGTTTTTTACCATTTGGTGAAGGTCCAAGAATGTGCGTTGGACTTAGGATGGCATTGTTACAGATGAAAGCTGCACTTGTAACCATATTAATGAAATATAGAATCGAACGAAACCCAAGGACTAGTTATCCGCCTAAAATCAGCACTTTTGGGATAATGTTGACACCGATCGACGGGCTTTGGATTTATCTGACACGTCTTTAAAAGAAATTCAAAGTCAAACCGCAGATGAAATTTCCAATTAGCTTGATTGTAAATGAAATTTACAATACAGACGTAACCAGAACACAATACAGATACAAACGGGACACAATCAGGATACAGAGTCCAGACGCAACCTGGACGCAATCAGGATACAATTCAGATGCAACCAGGATGTAACCAGAATACAATCTTGATGTAACCAGAATGCAATCAGGATACAATTCAGATGCAACCAAATTGCAAGCAGGACACAATTCAGAGGCAACCAAATTGCAAGAAGGGCACAACTTAGATGCAACCAGAATACATCCAGGGTACAGTCCAGATGCAACCAGGATGCAACCAGAGTACAATCTTGATGTAATCAGAAATGCAATCAGGATACAATTCAGATGCAACCAGAATCCATTCAGGGCACAGTCCAGATGCAACCAGGATGCAAGCAGGACACAACTTAGATGCAATCAGAATCCATTCGGGATACAATTCAGATCAATTGCGAGACATAATTAATGAGACATAAAATAGAAAGAAATTCAAGAATTAAATATCCAATTGATATCGACGTTTTGACTATACTCTCGATGCCTTATTGGCATTTTTCATATATGAAAACTAACATCTGAATAATAATTGTCAATTATGTAATATTACTTTCGTTTTGCATCGAATGGAAAAAAAAAAATATGTATATAAAAAAAAAAAAATATATATATATATATATACAAACTTACATGGAACAATTATTTATTTATAACAAAATATATAAACAAATGTGATCTGTATACGATAAAAAAATTCCAGAAAAAACATTGATAAGAAAAAAATTTTACTTCTTCTGAATAACTTCGTTTCTAATCTTTCTAGTCTCTAATTTCATGATTATTATACGTTATTCTCGCGTTATGAAAAAAATCAAATTGATAAAATTCAAATTGGATGTGAAAAGAAAAAAAAACACCCCGTATCATTTTCCCTTCCCTTTCCTCCCCACCTCTCTCTCCCTCTCTCTCTCTCTCTCTCTCTCTCTCTCTCTCTCTCTCTATTTATCCTCTTTATCATCTTACTCGTCCACAATTATTTTTTATTTCGCAATGATAAACGTAGATATCAAACGAGAGTACGTCTTTACTTATCGCAAAAACACAAAGTACAAGAACGCAATACATATCGCTCATACGAATAATATTGAACAGTAGAGAGTAAAATTGCGACGCGAAAAGAACATTTCATAAATTTGCTCGAAATACAGTGCGCGTTAACATTGAAATACAAATATTTAAACATTCTGCTCTTCTTTCGATTTCATTCGAGACACCGTGTATAATTAATTACGAAATAAAACAAAAAAAAGAAAAAAAAAGAACCATGAATTTGTTAATGCTCGTACTCACATTATGCGGAATATTGACATTGTATATTTATTGCCGCAAAATATATAGTTATTGGAACAGACAAGGTATACCAGAGGTACCATATTCCTTACCAATCATTGGTCACCTGTTACCATTATTATTATTGCAAAAAAGTATCCCGCAAATGGTAATAAATTGGTATGATCGTTACAAGAACAACAGTATGGTTGGTTATTACGATGGTACATTACCGGGATTATTGATAAGGGATCCTGAATTGATTAAGATGGTACTGCAAACGAATTTCACGAATTTCCATGAAAACGCATTGAAGGTCGACAAAGATGTAGATCCATTGGTAGCCAAGAATCCATTTTTTTTAAAAGGAGAAGAATGGTTGATCAATAGGAAAAGATTGACCTATGCGTTTTCGAGTATGCGATTGAAAATATTATCAGAGACCGTACGTAAAGTTTGTAAAAAGTTTGACGATTATTTGTATAAAAAGATCGAAGATGATCAAAGGATCGAATTTGAGACGAAAGATCTATTCAGTAGATTTACTGGTGAAGTTGTCGCCAATGCAGGATACGGCATTGAAGGTTTTTGTTTCGATGATAATTATAATCCACAATCGTTCCATGAGATGGGTAAAAAGTTATTCAGGATAGGCTGGTTACAAAGTGCTTTGCAATCAATAATGTTTTTCCTTCCGTTTCTAAATAATTATTTAAAAATACAATTTATACCAAAGGACATTGATCATTTCTTTCGAACGATCGTTAAACAGATAATAGAGAAGAGACGTGAAGAGAAAGAAAAGCGTAATGATTTTTTTCAATTAATGATCGACCTTGAAAAAAGTGAAAATCAAAAGTTCGACGAGGAATCATTATCGGCAAATGCATTATCATTCTTCGTCGATGGTTACGAAACATCATCGGCTACCTTGAGCTTCATTTGTTTCGAATTATCGATACATTGCGACATACAAGAAAAACTTAGGAAAGAAATCAAACAAGTATTGGATAAACATCAAGGAGAGATTACTTATGATTCCTTGAAAGAGATGACGTATCTGGATCAAGTGATTAACGAATCGCAAAGATTAAATACGGTCTTGGATATAATGAGCAAAATATGTACCGATGGTATTCAATTGAAAGGTAACGATGATTTAACATGTAAAGTCGAACCAGGAACAAAAATGATTATACCAGTTCGTTCGTTACACAGAGATCCTAAATATTGGATCAATCCGGAAGCATTTGATCCAGATCGATGGAACGAACAAAGAAAATCTGAAATTAATAAATATTGCTTTTTACCATTTGGTGAAGGACCAAGAATTTGTGTTGGTCTTAGAATGGCATTGTTACAGATCAAAGCTGCCATTGTGACCCTATTAATGAAATATCGAATAGAAAGAAATTCAAGAACCTGTTATCCAGTTAAAATCCAGAAGTTTGGTATATTGTCGACACCGATCGACGGTCTTTGGGTTTATCTGAGACGTCTTTAAAAAAAAAAAAAAAAAAAAAAAAAAAAAAAAAACACACACAACAAAAAAAGGATTATCTTCTTTTTTATTTTTTACTTAATATCGCTGAATGACATTTATGATGACTAGACGAAGATAATTATTGTTATCTGCTGAATACAAAATATTATTCTTGTCATTCATTTCTAATCGAATGAAAAATTTATTCTTAATTCATTTCATGTAACTCTGTTATATACTCTTTCTACTATTGATAAATTATATATATATATATATATATAAAAAAAAAATATACATACATATATATATATATATACACATTTACGATAATAATTTCTAATATAAATAAAACCAATACAAATAATCAATCGTTCGATTACTTGATAACATCCATAACATTTTTTCCTTCTTTTTTTTTCTCGTATAACTTTATCATTAATTTTTATTTTTATTATTATTATTATTTTCCTTTTATATAATGAAATAAATATAGATAATATATTGAACGAGAGAGATATAGAGACAGAGACAGAAACATAGAGAGAGAGAGAGAGAGAGAGAGAGAGAGAGAGAGAGAGAGAGAGAGAGAGAGAAGATAAAGAAGACGTTCTAATACTGCGAATGTATTTCAACGGATTGCTTGAGTGGTTTCTCATGTTCAACATGGTCACGTGCACACAGTCACGTTCAAATATTACACACACACATACACATATACATACATACATACATACATACATACGTACGTACGTACGTACGTACATAGACGGTCACGTACTTACAATTGTACATTTTCTATATTTCATAAGATTTCCATCATGAAATACAGGGGAACAGGTACGTGCAACACAGGGACACAGCAAATAGTGACATGAGAGTCCTCAAGGTCGATCCTACTCTTTTCTATTTATTCTATTCATTTTTTTCCCAACCCCCCCCCCCCCACCACCACCACCCCTCTCTTTCTCTCTCTCTCTCTCTCTCTCTCTTTTATACAAAAGATCGGGGAATGAAACGTAATCGAAATGCAATACAAATGTTATATTTCAAATTCAATCGTATCGATCGAAATAAAAAAAAAAAGTCATAATTATGAACAAAAATTTAATTGGAGAAAGAAAAATTAATCAATGCGATACGATAACGATCAATAGGATTTATCTAATGATTCCTAAAATTTTCAATGATTCATATTTCTCTTTTCCTATGGGATTTGACCCGTTCTCAATTGAGTTCATTGAATTCATTTGATTTTCATTTCTTACTTGACAATCTTCTCTTTGGACTTCGAAAGAAATTTTATTGTCTGAATAAAATAAAGAAATATATATATATATATATATATATATATATATGGTTGTATGTATGTATGTGTATGCGCATGCGCACGTATGTACGAAAGAAAGAGAGAAAGGGGTGGGGGAGGGAAAGACAGGATAAGGGTGGGGGTGGGGGGTGTTCCAGAGGATGAAGTGGTGGTGAGGGTGAATGAAGGTGAGAAAAGGGAGTTTGGAGTCGTACTGCATCTTTCTCTGATTTCCCATGGGATATCGATACTTCAAAAAGATAAAGAGAGAGAGAGAGAGAGAGAGAGAGAGAGAGAGATGAGTAGAAAAAAAGAGAGAGAGAGATGGTTGCAACGCATGTCTTCGAGAAGCATGATATATTTTATCGGGTTTCGAGAAGCTAGCATAATTCCAACCCCACGTTCTATCGGGGTTGTTATTCGAACCCCCGTGAGCTGAACGAAACAGTTGGGGAGGATCTCGACGAGGGATCAACAGGTACAGGACTATCCAGTCTCGTTCAACAACCTCCATAAATATTCTCTCTCTCTCTCTCTCTCTCTCTCTCTCTCTATGTATGTATGTATATATACATATTATTATTATTATTATTATTATTATTATTATCATTATTATTATTAGGTAGATTAACTGATTGCAATTTCATTAATCATTCAATAACAATAGAAAAAAAAAAAAGAATAAAGTTAGAACAGACGAAACTCGGTGATCAAAGTAAATAATCAAACTCGATAAAAAAAAGAAAAAAAAAAAAAAAAAAAGAAAAAAAGAAAAAAAAATGGAATTATAATTAAGTCAGGATAAAAGCTAACTTTGGTCGCAATTAGATCGGAAAAAAATTTAGGATCGCTTAACGAACCAATCAATGATTCGAAACATAATTCGATCGATGAACTATTACGAATCAGTGACAATTAAGAAAGAACTCGATCGAAATTAATTCGGGAATAAAATTCAATCGAAGTCCCGTTAATTAACACGATTTTGATTCGAATTTGATTCTATTTCAATGACTAGGAATATTCAAAACAATATAGCTCAGAAACAATAGTGTAAGAATTTAATTTGAAAATTTGTTAGATAAATTATAGTCGGTATAATTTGGTAACAGTTCAGAAACGGATCGATTCGAAATTCATTGACAAAACAATCAAAATACAGTCAACCAAAATTCCGTCACAACACGGCCCAATTCGAATTCAATGACAATTCAATAACACGGACCAATCAGAAATTCAATGACAATTCGGTGAAACGGCCCAATCAGAATTCAATGACAATTCGATCACACGGCCCAATCAGAATTCAATCGTGATTCAGTAAAAATTCAAAAACAATCCAATCAGAATTCCATCAGAATTCATTTCAGTAACAATCCAATCATAATTCTGGTCAGAATTTTGTCACAGCTCAGACCCCCTCTACCCCCCATTGAAATCACAAAATCGAGTAAAAGCAAAAAGATAGAGTACATAAAAAAAAAAAAAAAAAAAAAAACAAAAAAAAACAAAAAAAAAAAAACAAAAAACAAAACAAAACAAAAAAAGAACAAACAAAAAATCCTCAGTAAATCTCAATATCAATGTAACCTGAGGAGAGTATAAAAAATCAAAATAAAAAAAAAAACCATCATAAACTTTGCATCGATCATAATAATGCACACGATTATCGTCGTATCCTTGCAAATGAATTTATCTTTAATCCGACAACCTCTTTATTGCCATATCTCTCTTTATCTCTCTCTCTCTCTCTCTCTCTCTCTTTCTCTCTTTACGTCATCTTTTAGCCCCACCCCATCTAGCAACCTACCCCCTCTCTCTCTCTCTTTCTCTCTCATAAAGTTTTGTTCGTTAAATGAATCCCTAAATCACTCAGACACGATTTATTATCGTTATTACGCGTCGTCGCTGAACGAAGAGAAAAAGTGGGGTTGAATGTAGAGATAGTGATAGGGGTAGGTGAGGGGTTGAAAATAGAAGAGAGAGAGAGAGATAGAGAGAGAGAAAGAAGAAAAACGAGATTTGCGTCAGTGTTTACCGTGTTTCCCTTTGGGTATCATCCCGTTGGTAGCACTGAATGCCACTATCTGCTTCACCCTCTTCACCCTTTAGCACCCACACTTTCATATACCTTGTTTCCAATTCTCTCTCTCTCTCTCTCTCTCTCTCTCGCTGTCTCTCTATTTATCGTACTCTCATACTCTCTCTTTCATGTCCATTTGCCTCTTCCATTGCCTGTTCGATTCTAACCGGAAACTGACGTCATAAATTTTGGACGAGTTACGTATACTATAGGATATATAAATAAAATTTCATAACTTCGAATACCAACTTCCTACCCATTTCCGTTGTTTACGTTGCTATAATATACACAAACCTACACACACACAGACAACAGACAGATATACCTATATATATGTGTGTGTATGTGTATACACCTATGATCTATATAAATTGATTTTTGATGGATAGATACATCGATTAATTTCCATATTAATTTGATAATGCACCGAACACATTGAATATTTAATGTTATTATTATATGAATAAACATTTTAATGTATCAATTTGAAATTATATCGATCGATGGATGTGAACGACAATATCGTTTTATTTTAAACATTAACATTGACAAATGTTTTTCAAAAATTCGTCGATTTAACTCAGACATAATGTTTCATCAAAATTATCTATAATTTTTAATCTTATTATACAATTTATTGTATTCCCTCAAATGACGATAGTAATTATTTTGGGATATTGATTTTATCAATTAATCGATACTTCAGCGAAGATATGACATATTGTTAATGTTATTTCATTAACGCGGAATACGATTCCATAAGTTTTAGAACGATTAATTAAATCTTAGATAATTTTTCATCAACTTTCCACATAACCCAAATCAAAAGGTATGCATCAATTTACACAGTGTACATTGATTTATTAGTACGACGTAGAGAACATAGTTAATTCGAATTTTTTATGGATTAATATTATGGATTAATCTCTTGTGTTTCAATCAAAAAATCAAAAAAAAATCTCTTTGAATTTCGTTGCTTTTTAACGATCCAATATCACACAAATTTCTTGTAACAGTTCGTTTATACAATTACTATATACAATACATACAATTTACGTATTAACTCTACGTATATATATATATATGTATATATTAATAATGAACGTTACTGAAAACCTAATTAAATCAAAATCATAGTTAAATCGTATTCCGTAATGTACACATCCGTGTGGTACATGTTTATTTACATAATTGTAAGAGACGATGAATAAAGAAAACAAATACATACATTAAATTTAATCAATGATATACTCCGATAATATTCACGTGAATTATCAGAAAATAATTAATCCTATTATGACGAAGAATCCATTTTGAATCCAGATATTAAAGTACAGTAAACCAATCGGTAATAGATCGTGACATTAACATCTCTCTCTCTCTCTCTATCTCTCTCTCTCTCTCTCTCTCTCTCTCTCTCTCACACACACTATCCCACGTGAAACAAGTTTATACAAATCACAGTATGTGAAAGAGAGAAAGAGATACATTCACATACACACACACACATATATACATTTACCCTGAGGTATGTGTTACAAGCGTAAAATGTATTCCGATTGTGCGTTAGAGAATACAGTAACCTACACACATACACACATACAAGCATACACAAGCACAGGTATGTAATAGATTCGAATATTCGAAGCTGGCTGATGTTATGTCAATAAAGAGAATAGAAAGTGAGAGAAAGAGAGACCACATTCTGTCTCTCTCGTTAAAAGTGAAACAATACGTAGGATGAATAAATCAAAGACACTGAAAATAACTATCCTCTGTACTCATCGTAACACAGTTACGATCGATACTTGGCTCAGGCGCAGAAAAGACCGAGAAAAATAACGTGCGTGTGGATCAAACGATAACTGATAAAATGAAAATCATTTTGAAAAAGAAAGAGAAAGAGAAAGAGAGAGAGAGAGAGAGAGAGAGAGAGAGAAGAAAAAAAAATTTAATAACAAATCTCCAATATATTTCCAAATCTTTGATACTTAGTAATAATAATAATAATAACAATAATAATAATGAGTGAATATATTGATCGGCATCGGCATATAAAGTAAAACCGCAATAAGTTTTACATATCAAACATGTACATATACTTTGGTATATTGGCGTATCCATGAATACAAAAAGAAACTCTTACATGTAAGAGATACAGAGCATACGGATTTGGCAATGAGTAAGAAAGAGATAGAAATAAAGACAGAGAGAGAAAGAGAGACGAGACGAGAGACGAGAAGTCTCCGGTATCTTTATGACCTCCAGGGAACCTAAAGTGGTTTTATCCTTGTGTAGCTGTTGGACTCCCTTTATACTAAAGGGCATCTCTACCAATACAAACTTCCTTCGAGGTAAAGAAAGACACGCGAATGGCTACAACCAACACGTGTATTTCTATAACCCCAGTTAGAGTCCTCAAACCCTCCCTCTCTCTCTCTCTCTCTCTCTTATTCTCTTGCTCTCATACATATATATATATATACATACTCTTGGAGATACTACAATCAAGATAGGCAAGTGACAAGGTACTGTCCTTGGAAGAGGACAGAATATTCTATACAATACATACCACAATATGATACATGCCATCGCTGTAGGGTTAGAAAGGACACCTAAATTAGAAGGAGTAAGGGGTGAAAGAGAGAGAGAATATTTTGAATAATATTATTATTAATTAATGATTTATCTCCACCCTTCTTTACTTATCCTTATTGTTAGAATATATAAATATATATATATATATATATATATATATTTTCTTTTTTTTTTTTGAGGACAATATAGTACATTAGTATTTGGGTACTTTGAAGTGGATGAAAGGTACATATGAATTTGAATGAATTAGAAAGAGAAGGAAGATCTTTTAATGATATTTATCATAATCCTCATTATATTTTACTATTATAATATTTTTTTGAAAATGATTTATCTTACACAATATACATTGACACTCACAATATGGTATAATTTGTAACTGTTGTTTGTTAGATATATAAAAATTTCAATGATTGAATGAATATGAATGAGATCAAAAATTTTCTTGAATAATATTTACTCCTTTAAGATTATAATTTTACTATTTCTCATTATCTCATACTGTCATAGTAATTTTACAGATCGATTATTGTACACAATTGATGATGCCCTAATATAGAAAAAGGTATAACTGTGAGGGGGCGGGGGTGGATAGGGATGAAAGGTAATGAATTTGAATGAGTTATTGCAATAAGAGAATATTTTTAATAATTTTTACTCATACAACGTAATCTAATATATATATATATATATATATTATTTTTTTTTTTTATTTCTTTTTTACCAGTATAAATTCATGAATAAATAAGTTTAATAGTATATTTGAATTCATATTAAAATCGATAGACGGTCCGTCGTTCTGATATAAACTAATTATGACTTTAATTACCTACGTACATATCTCGTTATGGAAACGAGTATGAGAGAGAGAGAGAGAGAGAGAGAGAGAGAGAGATGGAGAAAGTCAGATTAATATTTCAATTAAACCACGAGGGGACAGAAATTTGCCACGCTAATACATTTAAATAATTGAAAGGACACTTAGGGTCGTACGTCAGTTCATTTTTCGTAAAAGATAGCGATAATATCGACAGCTGAGGGAATCTAACCAACCGATATATTCTCATTTTAGAGAAGACTACAAATCGATTATACACACACACAGAGAGAGAGAGAGAGAGAGATAAAGAGATAAACATATTTATAAAATAGTATAAATAATTTATATAAAAAATTCCATAAAAAATATATACGTTTATATATATATATATATATATATATATATATGTTTAATATATGTGTGTAAAAATAAAATGGACTGAATATAATAATACAATAGAAATAAATTTATGAATAGAATTTAATGATAAATTATATTTAATAATAATGATCTTCGAATTAAGAAAAAAAAAAAAAACAACAAAACAAAAAGAAAAGAAAAAGAAAAAAGGAGGATCTCTCGAAAGTAATCTATTTCTAATCTATAGATCAATAATAAAAAAATAAATAAATAAATATATATATATATATATATATATATATATATATATATATATATATATCAATCAATTAATTTACTTATCTATCTATCTATTTATCTCTAAATACAATATTGAAATCGATACTTGTATCGAGTCAAAAGGAAAAACTTTCTAATCCGATAATCGATATTAGAGAGAAAGAGAAAGAGAGACAGAGACAGAGATAGAGAGAAAGAGAGTGAGATAGATAAATAAACATGATCGTATCAATCGTAAGGCGTAATCGAGGATGATAAAATATTTTTAAAAGATTTTCTTTCGAAACAACAATAGAAAAAATTCATCATCATTAACTTGGCGTATGTGTGTATAGATATTTAAAAAAAAAAAAAAAAAACAATCAGAATTTTCTCTCTCTCTCTCTCTCTCTCTCTCTCTCTCTCTCTCTCTCTATCTATCTCTTTCTTTTTTCATTTCTCTTTAATATAAATCTGAACCGACATTTATTTGCATATAGTTTTTATTTTTATTTTTATTTTTATTCCTTTTTTTCTTTTTTTTTCGTTTTGTTTCTTAATTAATGCAGACACATGTGCGCGACACACGGCGCATTTTTATTCATTGATTGATTGATTGATTTATTTATTTATTTATTTATTTATTTATTTGTT
Organism: Vespa crabro; assembly: GCF_910589235.1. Classification (NCBI taxonomy): domain Eukaryota; kingdom Metazoa; phylum Arthropoda; class Insecta; order Hymenoptera; family Vespidae; genus Vespa; species Vespa crabro. The sequence goes on from NC_060979.1 coordinate 2,672,961, forward strand.
TATTTGTTTCACTATTTTCGATAAGTTAAAAGAAAAAGAAAGAAAGAAAATAAAATAAAAAAAAAGAAACAAATGTGAATTCGATTGATTAAAATAGACTAGCGTTTTGTCTGTCTTTCTTTCTTTCTTTTTTTTTTTTTTTTTTTTGGTGAATCTCATAAAGGATTTCGCGTTGAAAGCGTAGGGCGAACAATAATATAAATACGTCACTGCGATTTAGAATTTCCTCGATCAGAAATGTTACCATTGTCCTTTAGGGTTACAATCCATTTGCGAATTCGATACAATAACAAGTTTGAACAATCCACTTGTACAGGTTCATTCTCTATCTATCTATCTATCTATCTATCTATCTATCTAACTAACTATCTATCTATCTGTCTATCTATCTGTCTATCTCTTTTTAAAACGTGTAAACATTGAAAGCACCCATTCGAACGTTTTGTAAAGTGTTTCAATTTTTTCGAAAAGCTTAGAGCACTGTTTGATTTACTTAAGCATTGAATAATCCTAAAATGATTTTGATCTAATACATTTCAAATATGCCAAAAACGTCGACTACATTTTTATACATTCGATTGATCATCGAACGATCTCTTTCATTTGCATTTCTTTTCTTTTCTTTTTTTTTTTTTTTGTATTCTTTTCTTTTTCTTTTTTTTTGTTTTTTTGTTTTTCTTTTTTTTTTTTTTTTATATATAATTAAATACGTTTAAATTTGATTTTTATTACATAAAATTATTATTTTATTTTATTTTTTTCTTTTTTACTACATAATTTTATTTTTATTACATAATTTTATTACATAAAATTTTTTATGTAATCTTTTTTTTTTTTATTACATAAAATTTTTTATTACATAAAAATAGTAATTGAAAAATAATAATGACGATGATCGAATGGAAAAATAATTGGATATAATAATTATCGTTGATATATAAAAGGAAAAAAGAAAAGAAAAGTAAAAATAAACGAAAATAAATTGATTGATTGATTGATTGATTGATTGATTGATTGATCAATTAATTAAATAATTACTTAGTTTAAAAAAAAAAAAAAAAGAACAGTGTAGAATATAAAAAAAGGAAAATAAGTGGGTGCAAAAAAAAGAAAAAAGAAATAAACAAATAAACAAATATATAAATGAAAAATAAGTAGAGAAAAGGAAAACAAAATGGATCAAAAAATATTATCTACGAATAAAACTTTGTTCAGGGAATATGTAGACCTTGTTAATGTTCCAACACACACACACACACACACACACATACACAAAGACAGACATAAATGTATACACATATAGCCAAACATAATACATGCTCAGACATATGACATGTATATCATGTATATATATATATATATATATATATATATATATATATATATATATGTGTATATATATATGTACAAGTATCTAGCTACCTGTTACGGAATAAGGAAAGTTTCGTAATTGCGACGAGCGTAATTGCGAGGGTCGATTGATAATTCTCGCGTGGTAAATTTAACGTGTACCAAAGTTCTTCGCTCCGTTTACGTTGGAGCATGTAAGTACGTACATAGTAAGGGCACGTAAAGTCGAAGAAAATGGGGTAAAGGGGGGAGAGAACGAAAGAAAAAGAAATGAAAGAAACGGGATGGAGAGAGGAAAAAAAAAATTAGAGAAGAGAGTAAATATAAAAAAAAAAAAAAGAAAAAAAGATGGACTGACTACAGTATGATAGGCGAGGATAGGTGAGGAAGAGAAAATGAACGAGAGAAGAGTCGACGAAAAAGAAAAAAAAAAAAAAGAAAAAAGAAAAAAGAATCGGAAGAGATAAAAAAAAAAAAAGAAACAAAAATAGGATGAGAATTGAGCTGAGGTGGGCTGGAATAAGGTGGGGTGGGCCATGGTGGGCTTGGGTACGCTGTGGTGGGCTAGGGTGGGCTATGAACGAAAAAAGAATGAAAAAAAAGATAAATAAAAATAAAATATTAAATCCATTCAATTTAAGGACTATAAGAAAATATGTATGTGTGTATGTGTGCG